>NC_135236.1:51000386-51300386 GCF_051348905.1 Ranitomeya variabilis
AGGGTGAGTGAGCCCCCATCTGTCCAGGGTCCCCGACACTTGCCCGCGTGCATCGGGTGGTGATGCTGGCCCTAGCCCTGGATCAGCGTTTCCCAGCCTTTCTTACTTTGAGGGCCACATTCATCTCCGAGAGATGGTCATGAGCCACACGCTGAGCAAAGAAGTCTTAGAAGCCCCCTGCGTGCCCATTTTAATAAGTCGTATTAGTGTTGCAAGTGCCACCTCATAAAGTACGTATGCCCCGAGTGCCCTCTTATCAAGTAATAATGCCCTCACTACTCCTGCATAAAGTAATAATGTCATAACTCCTAAGTGTCCCCTTACAAAGTAATAATGGCCCCAGAGCCCCCTTATAAAGTATAAATGTCACGAGTGTCCCTTTACAAAGTAATAATGGCCCCAGAGCCCCCTTATAAAGTATAAATGTCACGAGTGTCCCCTTACAAAGTAATAATGCCCCAGTGATCCTGTATAAAGTAATAATGTCACGAGTGTCCCCTTACAAAGTAATAATGGCCCCAGAGCCCCCTTATAAAGTAATAATGTCACGTGTCCCCTTACAAAGTAATAATGGGCCCAGAGCCCCCTTATAAAGTAATAATGCCTCGAGTGCCCTTATTAAGTAATAATGCCCCAGTGATCCTGTATAAAGTAATAATGTCACGAGTGTCCCCTTACAAAGTAATAATGGCCCCAGTACCCCCTTATAAAGTATGTATGCCCCAGGAGCCCTCTTATCAAGTAATAATGCCCTCAGTACTCCCGTATAAAGTAATAATGTCATGAGTGTCCCCTTATAAAGTAATAGTTGCCCCAGTACCCCCTTATAAAGTACGTATGCCCTGAGTGCCCTCTTATTAAGTAATAATGCCCCAGTGATCCTGTATAAAGTAATAATGTCACGAGTGTCCCCTTACAAAGTAATAATGGCCCCAGAGCCCCCTTATAAAGTAATAATGTCACAAGTGTCCCCTTACAAAGTAATAATGGCCCCAGTACCCCCTTATAAAGTATGTATGCCCCAGGAGCCCTCTTATTAAGTAATAATGCCCCAGTGATCCTGTATAAAGTAATAATGTCACGAGTGTCCCCTTACAAAGTAATAATGGCCCCAGTACCCCCTTATAAAGTATGTATGCCCCAGGAGCCCTCTTATTAAGTAATAATGCCCCAGTGATCCTGTATAAAGTAATAATGTCATGAGTGTCCCCTTATAAAGTAATAGTTGCCCCAGTACCCCCTTATAAAGTACGTATGCCCTGAGTGCCCTCTTATTAAGTAATAATGCCCCAGTGATCCTGTATAAAGTAATAATGTCATGAGTGTCCCCTTATAAAGTAATAGTTGCCCCAGTACCCCCTTATAAAGTACGTATGCCCTGAGTGCCCTCTTATTAAGTAATAATGCTCCAGTGATCCTGTATAAAGTAATAATGTTACGAGTGTCCCCTTATAAAGCACTCATGCCATAAGGGCCCACGTATAAGTTAATATTCCTGCGAGTACCCCCTTAAAAATGATCAATGCCCCAGGTGCCCACTTTTAATACAATAATGCCCCGAGGACCCCCTGAAGAAGCAGTAATGTTCTGAGTGGCACTTATAAATTAATCATGCCCCAAGTGTCCCTTATCAAGTAATATTGTGCTTTGTGCCCCCCAACAGGTACTGATGCTTCTTATGGACACCATACAGTTGAGTGGCACTCACATAAACTTTCAGCCACGAGCCAGGCATCAGGGGCTCACGACTGGTTTTGGGACCCCTGCTCTTCTACATGATAGGTGCTAGGAGGGGGCACCAGTAAGCGAAACTGTATTGGCCAGGACATTTAGACAAAAGGCTAGAGTAAGAAATTGGACCTTTTGCAAGTTTCCAGATACCACTGACCCCCCTGGGTGTCCTCCTCTCAGTCCCACAGCTCAGCGATCACCTAGTTAACATATGCATAATTTTCATATAAATACACAGTCTACGCATATGTAAATTTGCCCTTCCTCAGGTTTCCTTACAAGGGCCTCCTATAGGTAAATCCATTTCTGGATGTAATTAAAGAATCTTCCCATTCACTGACAGCAAGCAGAGATCCTAGACATGTTGGGAAAATAAAGCACAAATTGTATTAGATGCACAATATTTATCTACGTATTAAAATATACCAACTGGCTCTATTAATGGGGGCATAATTGGCATCTGAGGGCACGGCGGTAACTTGTGTGCGTACAGCGTGTGATCTGCACTGAGGATTTCATCTGCTTGGTCGCTGATGATGAGAACGCCATATTTTCCTTATGCGCCAACTTCAGTAAATCTAATCTTTTTCCATTTCGGCCAGATGTGACAATGCATTTCCCTGATTAATTACAACCCAGATGAACAAAGCCATAACTGGGCACCCACCTGCCAACCTGCCGCCTGGTCGCAGGGAGATAACTCCGCTTCTCTGCTCCACATTCGCCAATTGCTGAATTTGGTGACAATAAAACAGACAGGAGAGGCCAGCGTTAAAGGGACAGTAACCTTAAAAAATGCGTCCATCGATTAATTATGTCTAACAGGCAAGGACTACTTCATGACATTGCATATCAGTATCTGGGGTAGAGGTGAAGAATTACACATTTTGGACTTTTGGGGGATTTAGTTTGTAAATCTTGTTTTGATATGATGGGGAGATTTATCAAAGATGGTACAAAAGGAGTCATTTCCCATAGCAAGTAATTAAAGTTTGACAAGTAGGCCAAATTCAGACGTTGGTGAAACATGCTCCTTGTACGAGATGTGGACAGTGTACGAGACATGGTCCGTATATGAGACATAAACAGTGTGCAAGACGTGGACAGTGTACGAGACGTGGTCAGTGTATGAGACATGGACAGTGTACGAGACATGGACAGTGTACGAGACATGGTCCGTGTACGAGACGTGGTCCGTGTATGAGACGTGGTCCGTGTACGAGACGTGGTCCTTGTACGAGACATGGTCCGTGTGCGAGACGTGGTCAGTGTATGAGAAATGGACAGTGTACGAGACATGGAAAGTGTACGAGACGTGGTCCGTGTATGAGACATAGACAGTGTACGAGACATTGACAGTGTAAGAGATGTGGTCCATGTACGAGACGTGATCCGTGTACGAGACATAGACAGTGTACGAGACGTGGTCAGTGTATGAGACATGGAGAGTGTACGAGACATAGATAGTGTATGAGACATAGACAGTGTACGAGACGTGGTCAGTGTATGAGACATGGTCCTTGTACGAGGCATAGACAGTGTACGAGATGTGGAGAGTGTGCGAGACAGACAGTGTACAAAACATGGTCCGTGTACAAGACGTGCGTTTACAAGAGATGGTCTGTGTACAAGAGGTGGTCCGTGTACAAGAGGTGGTCCGTCCGTGTACAAGTCGTGGACAGTGTACAAGTTGTAGACAGTGTATGAAACGTGGATAGTGTTCGAGATGTAGTCCATGTACGGGACGTGGTCCGTGTACGAAATGTGGTACATGTATGAGACGTAGTCCATGTATGAAACGGGGTCCGTGTACGAGACATGGTCCATGTACAATAGGTGGTCCGTGTACGAGATGTGTTCCGTGTACGAAACGTGGACAGTGTACGAGATGCGATCCGTGTACGGGATGCGGTCCGTGTACGAAACATGGTAGGTGTATGAGACGTAGTCCATGTACGAAACATGGTCCGTGTACGAAATGTGGTACTTGTATGAGACGTAGTCCATGGACAAGACATGGTCCGTGTACAAGACATGGTCCGTGTACAAGACATGGTCCGTGTACAAGACGTGGTCCGTGTACAAGACGTGGTCCGTGTACAAGACGTGGTCCGTGTACAAGTCGTGGACAGTGTACAAGTCGTGGACAGTGTACGAGCTGTGGACAGTGTACTAGATGTGAACAGTGTACGAGATGTGGTCCGTGTACGAAACGTGGTACATGTATGAGACGTAATCCATGCATGAAACATGGTCTGTGTACAAGATGTGGTCAGTGTACGAAACGTGGACAGTGTACAGAACGTGGACAGTGTATGAAACGTAGTCTATGTACAAGTTGTGGTCAGTGTACGAAATGTGGTACGTGTATGAGATGTAGTCCATGTATGAAACGTGGACAGTATGAGACGTGGTCCGTGTATGAATCGTGATCAGGGTACGAAACGTGGTGCATGTATAAGACGTGGTCTGTGTACGAAACATGGACAGTGTACAAGACTTGGTCTGTGTATGAACCAGCTGCATGCCTTGGTATCCGAACCGGCTGTTGAGTTCAAGTCAAGAAACCTGAGGCTTCATGATTGTCTGAATTCGGCCTAAACTGATCATCGCTATGGGCAACTACTGCCAATTTCCTTTGTCCCCATTCTGACACATCTACCCCATTACTCGTTACCACAGGAGGTTCATGTAATATTATATTATATTTTTGATAGTGATCCCCATTTTCTTGTGAAGATGAATAATTATTAATTTTTGGGGTGAATTTCCTAAACATTAGGCCTCTTCAAATCTGTCTAAAAGATAAATGGAGCCTTGTCGCCCTTAGCAACCAATCAGAGCACGGCTTTCATTTTACAGGAACAGTCTAAGCAATGAAAGCTTATTTCTGATTGGCTGCATTTGGGAAACAAGAAGGCCTAGTAAACACTTGTGATAAATGAGTCCTTCAGGCCAACATCTGTACATTAGTCGTGCTTGTGGGGTCCTCTGTCTCCCACATAAGAGGGGTAGAAATGTCCTATGATTTTGGAGGGTCCTTGGTACATAATTTTAGTCTTTGATTATGTTCACACTGGGTTGGTTTTTTTACGTGAATTTTGGAGCAGATTCTGTTCCGAAATCCACATGAAAAAACTCTTTGTTTTCGGAGCAGAAACTCTTGAACTCTCCAATCAAAACTTGAGGTTTTTGGAGAATTTCTGCACAAAAAAACTCAGCAAAAAAAAAACACCACACCTCTGTCGTTCACAGAGTTTTTTTTATGTGGATTTGATGTGGATCTGCTTCAAAGTCTGTGTGAACGTCGCCTTCACGTGTTTCTATGTGGAAAAAAACACTACATGTTTTTACACCGAATTAACTAAAGCACGAAAAACACCTCAAACACAATAAACGCGTAAAAAAAACAGCAAAAATGCAACAAAAACAACACATTTTTCTGCCACTAAAATCCACATATAAAAAAAATCAGTACGATAATTTCTTAAAGGGGTAGAAACAGAAGGCAGCTTCTTCCAAAAATAGCACCACCCTTGTCTACAGGTTGTGCGTGGTACTGCATCTCCAAATCATGCCATTCAGTAGTGTTAAGCTGCAATACTAGTGACAACCTATATATAGGAGTGGCGCTGTTTTGGGGAAAAAAAAGTTTTTTTCCCCAATTTTGGGCAATCTCTTTAAGCTAAACGTCTGTACCAAGGAACCACGCTGCTCTTGCGTCATTTATATCCTGGAGACCCCCACAAGCACCCTGTGACCTCAGCAGTGTTACAGGCACCGCTTCTGACACTCTGCTTTCACTACTTTTAGTTGGCCTCAAAGTATGACCCCCACCTGGAGGCCGAGCTGAGGGAGTGGATAGAAAGCACAACCGGAAGGAAGATCGGAAACAAGTTTATGGAGTCACTGAAAGATGGCGCCATCCTGTGCGAGTGAGTACGTTATACAGGAGGGAGTCATCGGAAACTATACGGCTTAATTCTGTTTTTCTCATTCTTTCTCCCACAGTTTAATTAATAAGCTGCAGCCTGGATCCGTCAAGAGGGTCAATGAATCTACACAAAACTGGCATCAGGTCAGTGAAATAGACCGTGGTGGCTTTCCTGCACCCTGCTGACACTGAGCACCATAGTGTTAGCACTGTTGATACTCGCTCCTTAGCAACAGACTACAATCTGACTACAGACTACAAAAGATTATTTTCTAGGTCTTTAAGGGGAATCTGTCAGGATGATTTTACTACTGAAGCCAGAGGTGTGGCTGTAACTACTGGTTTGATGTTGGACTGGACCACCGGTCTACTAGAGAATCCTCTGGTGGACCCTCCTTTAGCTTCATGGACATCTATAGCAGTAGATATTGAGTCGGTGAGAAGCCGGCGCCATCATCTGGATATCAATGGTATCTGAGCGATCACGTGATAGACAAGCATTGTATTACTTATAACTATAACCGTAAGATACAGTGCCTGACGAAAATTAGCCCCGGTCCAAAAAAAAAAACCCTTCGCTTTAAAGCCACACTCCAGGATTAGAAAAACATGACTATTTTTTTTCTAAACCAGTGCCCCCCTTTATACAGGATGTTTGTGGTACTGCGACTAGGTACAATCCATGGAAAGATGCAGACTTGTTTTTTTCAACTCATTTAAGGAATATTTTTCCCATGATCATATTTTTCTGCTTTTTTTGTCTCTGCAGCTGGAAAACATTGGAAACTTCATTAAGGCCATCACAGCGTACGGACTCAGACCACACGATATATTTGAAGCAAATGACCTGTTTGAGAACACCAACCTCACCCAAGTCCAGTCCACACTGCTCGCACTGGCCAGCATGGTACGACGCTGTAGTCAGGTCACATCATTAAGGATCTATATAATCAACCAGGACATAGCTGCACTAATCCTGAGATACATCCTGTATTATACCCCAGAGCTGCACTCACTATTCTGCTGGTGCAGTCACTGTGTACATACATTACATTACTGATCCTGAGTTACATCCTGTAGATCTTTTATTATAAAAATGAAAAAAACATAACAATAATAGCAGAAAACATAACAAAAATATTAGCCAGAAAATAATCAGTATACTGAACACTGGTCCAGCCGCTCATTCTCTCCTCTCACACATATTATACAGTATATACAGAACAATAACTTCAGGTCCGGTCACCAAACAAAATAATAATAACAAATAAAATAAACAATGGAAAACAAAGACTATATACATGAAAATTTTTTTTTTTTTTTTTTTTTTTTTTTAAAGTTTTAAATAAAATAACTACAAATTAAACAAATATATACAATACTACAAGCTATCCTCCATTCCCAACCCCCCGCACTGACCTGAGAGCTGGTCCTGCGTCTCATGCCTCAGTCCATGTCCACGTCCATAGGCCAGATCAGGCAGTGCCAGTTTTTCCCCCAAACAACCCGGTGTCCCATAGTCCCACAAGATAATCCCACCTCCCCCCTTTTCCCACCACCCAACCTAACACCTACACCCAAATCTATATCCCCATTTTTTTTACAATATATACATTATATACAGCAGCACACACCACAATAATTACAAAACACAAAGCCCAAGTTCGGCGCCTGCAGCCCTACATCACTGTATAATGATCAAACAAAACAAAAATCTACAGTGTCAGCAGCAGCCCACCACCAGGAAAGGAGATGACCAGACTAGGGCACACTAAAAGAAAAGCCCCTCCAGAGGAGCGCGGCCCTCCGTGCGCCCAGTCTCCCATACTCCAGAGAGCGCACCTTCACCAGGTCACCGAGTATGGTCCTAAACACATCGTCCACTGGGAGGATTTTTCGTTGCGTCGATACTAAGCACCGTGCGTTCCACGTGTGATACCTAACCACTGCGCTAACTATAAATAAGGTGCAGCGGTCCCGACCACCCAGGTCTCCGAATGCTCCATAGGCCCATTCCGCATAGGAGAGACCGGCCAGCCGAGACCAGCCAATGAAGGCGCCCACCCTGTTGTACACCTCTGTGTTGAAGGGACAATGAAGCAGGAAGTGGTCCATGCTTTCCAGCAAGGTACCACAATGCTCCCGAGGACAATTCCTGTCCTCAGAGCTCCTACACTTCAGATTGTCCCTCACACACAGTTTCCCATGGAAGCAGCGCCAAGCCAAGTCCCAAAACTTCGAGGGGATCCTGATAGAATTCAAAAGATGCAAACCCACCCCAAGATCCCGACTTGGGCAGTCCCTGAGCGCCAGAGGCCTCTGGAAATGGGTCAACAGAACCCTACTGTCAAGTAGTTTCCTTGGCAGAGTCCTGATCTCCCACATTCCCAGACCCCACCGACGAATTACCTTCAGAACCAAGGTAGCGTAAGCCGGAAGATGTCCATGCGGTGTGCGAAGATCCTTCACTTGCCCTCCTGTCTCCCATTCCTGGAAGAAAGGCTGAAACCATCCCCTACAGGAGAATACCCACGGAGGAGCCCTCTCTTTCCAGAGGTTTGCGATATTGATCTTAATGAAGGTATCCACAAGGAATACCACAGGGTTGACCATACCCAACCCTCCTAGTCTCCTTGTACGGTAAGTAACCTCCCTCTTGACCAGGTTCAGTCTATTCCCCCATAACAGTTGGAAGAACAAACTGTAGACCCGAGTCCAGAGAGATTCCGGCAAGATGCACACACTGCCCAGATAAATCAGTAAAGGGAGCAGGTAAGTTTTGCTCAGGTTTACCCTTTCCCTTAGGGTCAAAGACCAACCCTTCCATTGGTTCACCTTCTGAGTGGCGATCTCTAGCCTGCTGTCCCAATTTTGTTTGGGGTAATCCCCCTGGCCAAATTCGATGCCAAGGACTTTTGCAGAGACTTTGGGTCCTGGAAGGGTGTCCGGGAGATCAAAACCAGGATCTCCTCCTCCCAGCCAGAGACTCTCACACTTATCCCGGTTGATCTTGGACCCGGATGCCTCCGAGTAGCGATCTACCTCTGACATCAGCCACCCTGCCTCCTCGTGAGAGGAAGCAAACACAGTGACATCATCGGCATACGCCACCACCCTCAGAGTGGCTTCCGGTGCTGCCTGATCCATCCTGATCCCGGCCAACGGTCCATGCTCCACCCTCCTAAGAAGAGGGTCAATCGCAAACACGTACAGCAGCGGGCTCAAGGGACAACCCTGGCGAACACCGGACCCAACCTCAAAAGAGCTACCAATCCAACCATTCACAAGCGGGAAACTCTCTGCCCCACTGTACAAGGTCTTAAGCCAATCAACAAACCCCCCCGGCAGGCCATATCTCAGAAGGACGGACCAGAGGTACTCGTGATTAACCCGATCAAACGCTTTTGCCTGGTCCAGTGACAGCATGTACCCCTTCCAGTGACCAGCCCTACCCTGCTCCACTGCCTCTCGGACACAGAGCACAGCACTAAATGTGCTGCGGCCTGGAACAGAGCAATGCTGGGCCCCCGAAAGGAGTCGGGGTGCAAATTTCACCAGCCGATTAAACAGCACCTTTGCTAGAACCTTCCTGTCTGCATTGAGAAGCGCTATGGGACGCCAATTCTCAATGCAAGACGGGTCCTTACCCTTTGACAAGATGATCAGAGCAGACCTCCTCATTGACTTCGGCAGAGTGCCCGAGGAAAGACACTCATTGAATACCTCAGTCAAGAGGGGAACCAAAACGTCCTTAAAGGTCTTATAGAATTCAGATGTTAAGCCATCTGGACCAGGCGATTTTTTGGGAGCAAGCCCTTCAATCGCCAACTGAACTTCCTCTTCCCTGATCATTTCTGTCAAAACGTCAAGAGAGGGGTCTACCCCTGGTTCGGGGACAGCTTCTGCCAGGAAAGCCGACATCTCATCCCAATCAAGATCCCTCTTCCCCAAGAGGTGCGAGTAGAAGGATCTGACAACCTCCAGGATCCCTGATCTGGATCTCCTCAGGGACCCCGTAGTGTCGACCAGTCCTGTAACTACTTTACTATTCACTGACATCTTGCAGTTTCTGTAAGGGTCGGGTGAGCGGTACTTCCCGTAATCCCTCTCAAAAACCAAAGATGCGTGTCTATCGTACTGACACCTCATAAGCAAAGATTTCACTCTGGAGATCTCCTCGCGGCTACCTCCAGTTGAGACAAGATGCTCGAGTTTCCTCCTCAGACCCTGATACAGGCGGTACCTGCTCAGACTCCTGAGGCTCGAGAGCTGGCGGAAGAATCTCGCCACCCTTTCCTTGAACATCTCCCACCACTCTGACCTACTACTACAAAGATCCAGTAAGGGTACCTGGCTCTGAAGAAAATCCTCAAAGGACTGTCTTATCTCCGCTTCTTCCAAGAGAGACGAATTGAGCCTCCAAAAGCCTCTTCCCATCCGGAGGGTCTCTGTAACATTCAGAGAAAACAAAATTAAACAGTGGTCGGAGAACTCCACCTCAACAACAGACACTGCTGAAGAGACAGCTTCCTCCTTTAAATAAAACCTATCTATTCTGGACCTACAGTTACCTCTATGATAGGTGAACCCCTCGTGGCCTGGGGTGTGCCGAATGTGGACATCCACCAGGCGAGCCTCACTAGCTATACTATTAAGGGCGACGCTATCATAAGTCAGCTTGTCTCTGGAACCTCCTCTATCTCAGGGCCTCGTGACAGCATTGAAGTCCCCTCCAAAAACAACCTGCCGACTTGTAAAAAGGTAGGGCTTGATCCTCATAAAGAGACACTTCCGGTCCCACTTAGATTGGGGACCATAGATGTTAATGAGCCGGAGCTCTTGTCCCTTCATGAGGACATCTAAGATCAGGCACCTCCCCATTTCTAACTCAATAACCCGTCGGCATTCCACCGGTGCGGTAAAAAGGACCGCCACTCCGCTATACGGCTCGGCCGCAAGAGACCAATAGGAGGGCCCGAGTCTCCACTCCCTCTTAGCTTTAAACACATCTGCCATGTTTGGCAGCCTGGTCTCTTGCAAAAAGAAAATGTCAGCTTCAACCCGGCTGAGAAAATCAAAGGCCGCAAATCTAGCTGTATTTGACTTTATGCTGGCGACATTAATGGACGCCAGCGTCAACGGAGTGGGTTCCGCCATCATTGGTGATTGAGTTAGATGGCTTTCTTTTTCCCACTCCCCTTATCCTCTGCCTCAGAGGAGGAATCCTTCCCCCTCTTTAATGACATGGAGGTATCCATTTCCACGCGTTTTTTATTTTTTTCGTCCTCGTCTCCGGACTCTGGGCCAGTCCCTCCCTCCAAGGATCTTACGTTCCCAGAAGGAGGAGACTCGGCGCCCCCTGTGAGCCCCGCCGAAGCCAGAACCTCACCCTCAGCTTCCTCCTTAGAGGAAGAGATGTTTTCAAGGGCTTGGAACCGGTTAGAAAGACCAACCAGAGGGGAGTCGGTTTTTCCTTCCTTAGGTACCTTGGTCAGAGTGAGAGAAGATTTTTTATCTCCCTTCTTTCTCTTCTTTTTGGTGCCGAGCTTACGCTTGTCCTCTAGCCACTGCCTATTATCCTCATCCATACTTTCATAATGGGAGGACTCTGAGGCAGTGGCACTCTCCTCCCTGTGGATCCTCCTGACCTCCTCATCCAACTCATCATCCCTTGGGGCCTCAGCAGCAAGACTGGCATCCAGGACAGGGGCCGCCCCAGTAGCCCGAGGCTCGCCCAGCTCCCTATCCTGTCTGCGCTTGTCTAGACGCCTTAGCTGGGCAGGCGTCTTTTTATTGCTTTTCTTCCTTGGCCCCTCAGCTCCCTCACCCTTGCTAGTCCCTTCCCCAGCAGAATCAGCCTCACGGCTTTCTCCCACCGGGGTCACGACTGCGTTAGCGAAGGAGCGAGGACAACGGCTGAATGGGTGACCTAACTCACCACACAGGTGGCACCTAATCTCCACACAAGATGCAGCAAGATGGCCGACATCCCCACACAATGCACACTTCTGCACAGTGCAGTTTGCGCTGAAGTGTGTGGGGTCGCCGCACTTGTGACAGAGCTTCGGTTGCCCCTGGTAGAAGACCAGGATACGATCCCTACCCAGGAAGGCAGATGATGGTATGTGGGCAACCGTACCACCTGAACGCTTAAGTTTTACCATAAACGTCCAGGCCCCTGACCAGATACCAAACTCGTCACGGTTTTTCTTTGGCATCTCCACTACCTCTCCATACCGGCCAAGCCACGTCATGATGTCATAACAAGAAAGCGACTCGTTAAATGTCATCACGGTCACTTTCTTGACTTGATTTTGGCGAGACACCGCCTGAACGGCAAAGTCTCGCCAGCCGGGCTCATTTTTTGCCAACTCATAGTTTGACCAGAAAAGTTCAAGCCCCTCCGGCCGAACAAAGCTGACATCAAACTCAGGTGTGGAATAGGGATGTATCAAGGCGTAGATGTCAATCGCCTTGAAGCCCATCCTCAGCAGGAGCTCCACAACCTTCGACCTTGGAGGACACGCATCACTGCCCCTCCACCGAAGACGGACCACATTCCTACGCACACTACCCGGCCCGGCTGTTGGGAGGGACCACACTGTATCCCCCCCTCTTTGCTCTCGGAAGGCCCCGAGGCCATGCCTCTCTATCCAGAAGGATAGATCAACCTCTCGACCCTCTACCATTAGTGATCTCTCTCCCTTCTTTAGAGCCTCCAGGAGACGCCGTTGCAACATGCCGTCCCCAGAGCCCAGAGACGAGGAGGACGCCCTATTTCCCCTGGAGGTGACAGCGGCATAACTCCTGACAGGTGCTGCCACCACCGGGGGGGCAACCGGACCAGTGACCACATCCACACCAACAGTATCACCATTACCCACCTCCATAACCTCCTCACCCTCCACCAAACCAGCAACCACACCACTAGACAAAGAGTTTTCCTCATCCATACCCACCACCACATTCACTCCTGCTGGACCAGTGACAACAGGGGGTGACATTTTGGCCTCCGCATCATCAGGCACAAGGGGCTGAGTCTCCTCCACAGAACTGGAGGTGACCTCACCCCTGGTTTTATGTGTGCCCTCCGCATCATCAGTTGATATTTTCCGCTGCTTCATGGTTGCTACCAGGCGCCGCTGATCTTTCGCTGCTGTGAGGCACCGCTGATCCTTAGCATCAGGATCTTGTTGACCAGCGGCGCCAACACAGAACAGGACTTTGGTGGGAGGACCGGAACGCCCAGCCCCGGTAACCCCCTCACACTGCCGCCGCTTCTCAACTAAGTGATCAGCGGCAACAGCATTCAGGGGCACCGAGGCTACCGGAGCTGCCCCTGACACCGGGCTGCTCCCCCCTCCCACTGGGGAGCGCACCACAGTATCGTGGCCTGATTTTTCGCCCGCCGCCGGGCCGCCCTCACTGTCCAGCCTCTCGGCTGATGCACCTGCTGCTACGTCCCTGCTACTACAAGCAGAAACGGAGCTCTGCGCCTCACTACATTGCTTTGTAGTCTCCCCGCGCCTTTGCACCGGATCCACAGCAGAACCCGGGCTGGGCTGGGCAACGGGGCTTATACAGTGAGCTGACCCTGCAGCCGACTCAGGGGGTACAGGGAGGGGGGCATATACATAGCTTACCGCTTCCTGCAGCTTAGGTTTGATCTTCTTCACCTTTTTTTTCCGGCCCCCAGGTGCCTCCTCTGGCAAATCATCACCAAGATGGAAGTTCTGAAGGCACACTGGGGACTCCAGGAGCTTGATCTCTGCCATTAGTGCCCCTCCCTGGTCGATGTCACTGTCCTCCCCAGAGCCAGCAGAACTGCGACGAGATGTCATTGTCGCCTGTCCAGCAGGGACCTCGCTGCACGTGGCCTGTGAGTGACTAAGCAGGCTGCCAGGTGGAGCTTTCTGCTGGTCATCATCCTCCTCCTCATCATCATCATCCACCTGGCACTCAGGCTGCAGCCCCATCTGCCTTTGCTCTCTGTTATCAGCCATTTCTCTGAATCGATCTTCATTAATAAGTTTTTCCTTAAATGGTCCACTTTTTTCTCTGATGAGAGCTTTTCTGACTTCAAGCTCATTGATGTCATCCTTCAGTCTCCTTACCTCCGCCTGGAGCTGATTCTTCCTCGGTTTGGAGGAACCTGCAGCTTTGTTGCTTGTGCAGCGCAGCTCCTCTCGGAGCCTCGTGATGGTCTTGCTTGCGTCTTCATACTCACGGAGGTGGCTCATGACCCGGGAGGCATAGGTGGACACAGACTCCCGGGGGCTCTGCAGCGCCCAACCCTCTTCAGTGAGGTCGGCTTCACCTCCGTGAGCACTCAGCTTTCCTCCAGAAGGACTGCCATCTTGCACACTAGCAGGCTTCTCCTCCATGGAAGCCTTGCGGCTTCTCTGGGTCTCTGCAGACCTGGGGGGAGTAGGAGCCACATTGCTGCGACTCCTGGTGGAGCGTCTCACCCCCGAATCCTCTGATGTGCAGGCTGGTTGCTGGTTCCTTCTGCCCCCCGCCAGCCTGGTCCGGGAAGCAGAAGCCTGGGACTTGGCTCCTTCACTCATCCCAGGAAACCCACTCCCTCCCTGGGTAAGAGAGAGAGCAGGTCCCCGGGTGGAGAGGTGGTGGTTCCCAGGAGCTCAGGAGCACACTGCAGGTTCAGCAGCGACCGCACCCACAATCAGCACAGTGAGTAGCAGCTGAGCAGAGCTGCACCCACTATCCTGCTGGAGCAGTCACTGTGCACATGCATTACATTACTGATCCTGAGTAGGATATGACAGACACATGAGTCAGAGCGGCTGTAAGGCCGGGGTCCCACTACCATAGAATATGGACAAGTGCGCCGACGTCACATAGGTGAAGTAAGTTCATTGGCCGTTCTATTCCCTGTCTGACGGCATCGCGAGCAGGAGACCCTTCTGACACTTGCGGTGCCCTCAGACAGGGAACAGCAGTTCACACAGAGACTCTGAGCACACAGTGCTCAGCTTCTCTGCTGGATGACAGGCTGTATGGTCGCATTATGCAGCCTGCCATCTAGATGTAGCAGAGCTGGACCCGTCTCGGGACAAATGGATTCAAAGCATCTCTGCGGAAAGGTGAGGAATATTGCGGTTTGTTTTTTTGTAACTCTTTTGCAGATGACGAGGGCATCGGGGGAATGGGCGAGGTCGTAATTATGGTTTAATTAAGAATATTAAAGGAGTCTGTGTCATTCTTTCAATTACAGGACTTTATTCTGGGTGTCTGTGTTGACTTGAGGTCACCTGACGTAGGGTAACATCAACCCCCCCAACTATCACCCCACTTGCCACCACTACAGGGCAAGTGGGAAGAGCGAGGCCAAGTGCCGGAATTGGCGCATCTTAGAGATGCACCTTTTCTGGGGCGGCTGAGTGCTGTTGTTTTCAGCCAGGGTGGGCTCAGTATCCATGGCCCCTTCCTAGGCTATTAAAATCAGCCCGCTGCTGTCTGCATAGCCTTTGCTGGTTATTAATTATAGGGGGACCCCATGTCATTTTTTTGGGGGGGTCTCCCATTTTAATAGCCAGTAAAGGCTAAGTATACAGCTGTGAGTTGATATTAATAGCCTGGGTAGCTCCATGGGTATTACCCCCTTCCCAGGCTATAAAAATCAGCCCCCAGCCGTCGGCTTTCCCTCTGCTGGTTACGAAAATTGGCGGGAGGCAAACACCATTTTTTTCCGAAAAATAATCTTTTATTCATTTAATACATGTACAGTAAGCTGCACACACACTGCACTAATTGCATTTATCACTGACATCTATATCTCTACCTATTCTATATGTATTTACTGTATGTAATCCATCTATTCTATCCTGCCGGCTCCTGCTGTGATTTTACAGAATACGGCAGATGAATTACCGGCTTTTCTTCTGTCTCTCTGTGCAATATAAATACATATATATGTGTGTTTCTGACATATACTGCATATATACATCTATTCTATGTATATATATCTATTCTAACCTGTCCCTCTGTGTTTGTTCTGTACGCGGCAGATGATTGCAGGCTTTTCTATCTATCTAATATATAAAGATATCTATATCTATCTAGATTATATATATATTTATATATATATATATATATATATATATATATATATATATATATATATATATATATATATATATATATATATATATATATATACAGTGCCTACAAGTAGTATTCAACCCCCTGCAGATTTAGCAGGTTTAATAAGATGCAAATAAGTTAGAGCCTTCAAACTTCAAACAAGAGCAGGATTTATTAACAGATGCATAAATCTTACAAACCAAAAAGTTTTGTTGCTCAGTTAAATTGTTATAAATTTTAAACATAAAAGTGTGGGTCAATTATTATTCAACCCCTAGGTTTAATATTTTGTGGAATAACCTTTGTTTGCAATTACAGCTAATAATCGTCTTTTCTAAGACCTGATCAGGCCGGCACAGGTCTCTGGAGTTATCTTGGCCCACTCCTCCATGCAGATCTTCTCCAAGTTATCTAGGTTCTTTGGGTGTCTCATGTGGACTTTAATCTTGAGCTCCTTCCACAAGTTTTCAATTGTGTTAAGGTCAGGAGACTGACTAGGCCACTGCAACACCTTGATTTTTTGCCTCTTGAACCAGGCCTTGGTTTTCTTGGCTGTGTGCTTTGGGTCGTTGTCTTGTTGGAAGATGAAATGACGACCCATCTTAAGATCCTTGATGGAGGAGCGGAGGTTCTTGGCCAAAATCTCCAGGTAGGCCGTGCTATCCATCTTCCCATGGATGCGGACCAGATGGCCAGGCTCCTTGGCTGAGAAACAGCCCCACAGCATGATGCTGCCACCACCATGCTTGACTGTAGGGATGGTATTCTTGGGGTCGTATGCAGTGCCATCCAGTCTCCAAACGTCACGTGTGTGGTTGGCACCAAAGATCTCGATCTTGGTCTCATCAGACCAGAGAACCTTGAACCAGTCAGTCTCAGAGTCCTCCAAGTGATCATGAGCAAACTGTAGACGAGCCTTGACATGACGCTTTGAAAGTAAAGGTACCTTACGGGCTCGTCTGGAACGGAGACCATTGCGGTGGAGTACGTTACTTATGGTATTGACTGAAACCAATTTCCCCACTGCCATGAGATCTTCCCGGAGCTCCTTCCTTGTTGTCCTGGGGTTAGCCTTGACTCTTCGGACAAGCCTGGCCTCGGCACGGGAGGAAACTTTCAAAGGCTGTCCAGCCCGTGGAAGGCTAACAGTAGTTCCATAAGCCTTCCACTTTCGGATGCTGCTCCCAACAGTGGAGACAGGTAGGCCCAACTCCTTGGAAAGGGTTTTGTACCCCTTGCCAGCCTTGTGACCCTCCATGATCTTGTCTCTGATGGCCTTGGAATGCTCCTTTGTCTTTCCCATGTTGACCATGTTTGAGTGCTGTTCACAAGTTTGGGGAGGGTCTTAAATAGTCAGAAAAGGCTGGAAAAAGAGATAATTAATCCAAACATGTGAAGCTCATTGTTCTTTGTGCCTGAACTACTTCTTAATACTTTAGGGGAACCAAACAGAATTATGGTGGGTTGAGGGGTTGAATAATAAATGACCCTCTGAATAAACTTTTCACAATTTAAAAAAAAAAATAAACAAAGAAATAACATTCTTTTTTGCTGCAGTGCATTTCACACTTCCAGGCTGATCTACAGTCCAAATGTCACAATGCCAAGTTAATTCCAAATGTGTAAACCTGCTAAATCTGCAGGGGGTTGAATACTACTTGTAGGCACTGTATATATATACAGTGCCTACAAGTAGTATTCAACCCCCTGCAGATTTAGCAGGTTTACACATTTGGAATTAACTTGGCATTGTGACATTTGCACTGTAGATCAGCCTGGAAGTGTGAAATGCACTGCAGCAAAAAAGAATGTTATTTCTTTGTTTATTTTTTTTTTAAATTGGGAAAAGTTTTTTCAGAGGGTCATTTATTATTCAACCCCTCAACCCACCTGAATTCTGTTTGTTTCCCCTAAAGTATTAAGAAGTAGTTCAGGCACAAAGAACAATGAGCTTCACATGTTTGGATTAATTATCTCTTTTTCCAGCATTTTCTGACTATTTAAGACCCTCCCCAAACTTGTGAACAGCACTCATACATGGTCAACATGGGAAAGACAAAGGAGCATTCCAAGGCCATCAGAGACAAGATCGTGGAGGGTCACGAGGCTGGCAAGGGGTACAAAACCCTTTCCAAGGAGTTGGGCCTACCTGTCTCCACTGTTGGGAGCATCATCCGGAAGTGGAAGGCTTATGGAACTACTGTTAGCTTTCCACGGCCTGGACAGCCTTTGAAAGTTTCCTCCCATGCCGAGGCCAGGCTTGTCCGAAGAGTCAAGGCTAACCCAAGGACAACAAAGAAGGAGCTCCGGGAAGATCTCATGGCAGTGGGGACATTGGTTTCAGTCAATACCATAAGTAACGTACTCCACCGCAATGGTCTCCGTTCCAGACGAGCCCGTAAGGTACCTTTACTTTCAAAGCGTCATGTCAAGGCTCGTCTACAGTTTGCTCATGATCACTTGGAGGACTCTGAGACTGGCTGGTTCAAGGTTCTCTGGTCTGATGAGACCAAAATCGAGATCTTTGGTGCCAACCACACACGTGACGTTTGGAGACTGGATGGCACTGCATACGACCCCAATAATACCATCCCTACAGTCAAGCATGGTGTTGGCAGCATCATGCTGTGGGGCTGTTTCTCAGCCAAGGGGCCTGGCCATCTGGTCCGCATCCATGGGAAGATGGATAGCACGGCCTACCTGGAGATTTTGGCCAAGAACCTCTGCTCCTCCATCAAGGATCTTAAGATGGGTCGTCATTTCATCTTCCAACAAGACAACGACCCAAAGCACACAGCCAAGAAAACCAAGGCCTGGTTCAAGAGGCAAAAAATCAAGGTGTTGCAGTGGCCTAGTCAGTCTCCTGACCTTAACCCAATTGAAAACTTGTGGAAGGAGCTCAAGATTAAAGTCCACATGAGACACCCAAAGAACCTAGATAACTTGGAGAAGATCTGCATGGAGGAGTGGGCCAAGATAACTCCAGAGACCTGTGCCGGCCTGATCAGGTCTTATAAAAGACGATTATTAACTGTAATTGCAAACAAAGGTTATTCCACAAAATATTAAACCTAGGGGTTGAATAATAATTGACCCACACTTTTATGTTTAAAATTTATAAAAATTTAACTGAGCAACAAAACTTTTTGGTTTGTAAGATTTATGCATCTGTTAATAAATCCTGCTCTTGTTTGAAGTTTGAAGGCTCTAACTTATTTGCATCTTATTTCTGCAGGGGGTTGAATACTACTTGTAGGCACTGTATATATATATATATATATATATATATATATACGGTATATATATATATATATTATGTGTGTGTTTTGCCGAATATTTCCTTTGAAACAATGTGTAAATGACATAGAGAATTGCTCTATTTAAATCCCATGTTAAAATCGCACCGCCTTCGGATGTAAATCGGATTGTACTCGCATGACACTCGTGTGACTCTCAGCAGGGAGACGTGGACCGATTTTTCATACGTTAAGTGTGACCCCAGCCTTATAGTGATCATAGTGTGACTGCAGGGCATCTCTATACCAGATCCACAAGCCTCCATTACACACGCCCCAGCCGTGGCACATTGCGTCATGTATAGATCCTGCGGGGTAAAATCTCTATATACGAGGATCACAGTCAACTATAAAGGGACCAAATATTAGGATCATAGTTTCCTTGTGCCACCTGGTGGCCAATATGGGCAATGCAGCCTGATGGAAAATCAAGTTTTTCATTGTGACATTTGATTGCACTTTGACAGTATGATCTGAGATTTTAGGCCCCTACATGACACTCTTGCCTTATCATGCACTGATCTGACCGTGCATTATACTCCAGTCACATCCAAAGCTGCAGGAGGTGAATTACTACTACTATAGGCTCCAAGTGACAATGCAGCTAACATGCAGTCACCGATCATATCTCTGTCCTGAATGTAACCGAACATGCAATGGAACAGGCAGCAGTACAGCACTGAAGCGGTTAATGCTATCCTTACATACATCCTCTAATAATTCAGGCCAAGTCAAAAGGAGCCAAAGTGAACCTTGGTGTCAAGTATGCCGATCGACAGGAGAGGAAATTCAACCCTGAAAAACTAAGGGAAGGAAGAAATATCATTGGACTTCAGGTGAGTTTTTGGTTATGTGCATTCTCATCTAACAACAGCAGGGGGAGCTGTGGGTGCTGAAGTAAAGCAATGCATGTAGTAGGGGAAAAGTGTACATTGCAGTTCTCAGGAATCTCAGGAGCAGGTCATACAGACGCCTCACAGTCTGCTGATGGGGTTGCAGGAACATAGATAATGAAAGGAAATTGTAGGTTTTGGGTAAATTAAAAATAGAAATATATTGTGATATACCAGCGTTCGCCACTAGGTGGCAGCAGAGTAATAAATTAGAGAATGGCATGAGTGATATGGTAGAGCTAAGATCATGGGTGCAACTAGTTCCCCCTTTACCACATAAAAAGATACCCGCAATGTAGTCGGGGCCCCTGGTATGAATTTTGCATTGGGACCCAGGAGCTTTATATACAAGGACTTTCTTTTATTATTAAAACCTATGTTTTTTCTTGTAGATGGGAACCAACAAGTTTGCCAGCCAAAAAGGGATGACATCGTACGGCACCCGTAGACATCTGTATGACCCCAAACTGGGCACTGACCAGCCGCTGGACCAAGCCACCATCAGCTTACAAATGGGCACCAATAAAGGGGCATCCCAGGTGAGTGTAAATGTCTCCCCCCGATATCAATATACAACGCTTTGACTTCTACATCCTGTACGTGTCATTGTACATAGCAAACTGTGGGATGAGCTCTTACTGATCCGTGCCCTGGTTTGTAACTCCTATCTCTCTTCTCCTGTTGCGTCTGGTCATAAATCAGCTTAGGAGATGATTCAGAGGAAGAGAGGTAAGGGTTACAGACCCTGCCCTCAGACCACAGGTAACTCTATGTACAGTGACACATAAAGGATGTAGAAGCCGATGAATCCTAATTGTTAAAATGATTATTGACATATAAAAGTCTTATAATAAAAAAAATTCCCTAGAGGTGTCCACATTTAACCGTAAAAACCATAACGTGTAAGTCCAGCCTACATATATTCTCCAAAGAAAAACAGTTAGCACTCACCGGTCTTTTGTAGAAATTCCACTCTTTATTTGTAGTAAAAAAGCATGTTGGCCGGGGGAGTGCGGACAGGAGTGGGCAGAAGCTTGACGACGGCCGTTTCGCGCCTGCCAGCGCTTCCACGGGTCAATTCCATTCCATTCTACATATATTCTCGGCACTTGTTTAATCTGTGTGTACTCTCCCGGATTATGGAAGTTTCCCATAATTAATTTCTGTCTGCCACCACTAGAGGGAGCTCTCTGCATGAGTATCTGTATACATATGTCTGCAGTGCAGTGCTCCCCCTAGTGGTGACTCCAAGATGGCAGAATTGTAGTCTTTTATCTCATAGTAGTGTGAAGCAACTAGGGGCAGATTTTCTGGTTCTCTTACTGGGTGGGGGGCTAGTTTTGTTTATAGGTGGGCACACTGGTGGTGTCATATTTCATTTTTTTTTACCTAAAAAGAGCTTATTTGAGATAAATGTGGAGGCGACCGGCTAACGCTATCCCCTGTTTCCTCAGGCTGGCATGACGGCTCCAGGCACCAAGCGCCAGATCTTCGAGCAGAAGCTCGGCATGGAGCACTGCGACACCCAGACCATACCCTTACAAATGGGAACAAACAAGGGGGCATCTCAGCAAGGCATGACCGTGTACGGCCTCCCGCGCCAGGTGTTCGACGCCAAGTACTGCGGAGACCCCAACATGCTCCTGATCCCCGACGAGGACGGGCACTACGATAACAGCCATCAGTATTACAACTCCGAGTAGACAGCGTCCATTCCCCCCAGATAACCCGTACACCGCCCTCTTCCGCGCCAGTGTGTGCCTGCTACTGTGGCAGAGAACGGAGCTCACGCTGCCCATTCGATGCCAGTGTGTGCTAGTCGCTCTGGCAATGGGGGGTTAAACGCTGCCCACTATCCGTGTTTGCTCTTGCAAAAGGAAGGAATAGATGATGCCCGCTCTGTGCCAGCCTGCCTTCTGGCAATTAGATTACTGCCCGTCCCATACCTGCTGTTCTGGCAGAGAATGACGCTCATCCTACCCACTTTCTGCTCTCCTGGCAGAAAAGGGGTAAAGCTTCCCATTCTGTGCCAGCTTGTGCTTTGGCAGTAAAGACATAAACCCGTCCCCTCCGTGCCTGACACCACTTTACAAAAGACTGACAATGAGCGTCACATTTCCTTTTTTTTTTTTTTAATTTTTCCTCTCATTTTGCTCAGGTGGACGTCTGCAGAGCATCGCTCCGCGTCTCGGGATTCTTACTCACAAGTTCACAAACCTTAGATCTTACGGGGAACATAAACTATTATATGAATATTATTTAAGGAGGGGGCTACACGGCGACTTTACGATCAGAATATCGCGCCGCTAAGCCACAAGTGATGGGGCATGTGGTCGCGACGCTCTGCTGAACACTGCGACCTTTCTAGAGCAACAACCGAGTCTGCAGCGCGTCGCCGCTGAGGTGGGCGACTGACGGTCAGGACGGCGATGCTCTGCGGCTTTCCAAGTCTGACTGGCGATGGCGCTCCTGAGGGGATGGGACAGGTCTCTGATGAGAGGGCATGGGGGGCGGAGGGGGCACTTACAAGATAAAAGTTCTGGCAGGTGAGAGGTTAATAGGGTTAGGACAAAGCACCGAGATGGGCGCAATGCTCTGCAGACGACAGCGTGATGAATGACTTGCCTGGCTACGTTTTTTGTGCATGTCCTTCGCTCCCCCTCTCCTCCACCTTTTCCTCTCGTCACCGCAGTAATCGACACCTCACTTCTGCTCTGTTCAAGAAATGACTGCAAATATATTTCTAGATCTATATTTCTACACGGGCTCTGTGTGGTTTATTTCTGTGCGCCGTGATGCCAAGAGGAACTGAGGGGCGGGAGGTGGGAGCTACTGCCAATCACGGGGTTAAAGGCAGTGGTGGGACAAAATTTGGACTTGGGACTCACCTGCACATTGATCAGATGCATGGGCCCTTGTAGTGCTCTAGATCCTATAAAGACAAATGTGTTCACACCCCCATGTAATAATGGCCTGTTCCTGGTATAATGTCCCCCTCCTGGGCACCATCCTGGTATAATGTCCTCCATCCTGGTATAATATCCAAAATCCTGGGCCCCTTCCTGTAAAAATGCTGTCCCCCACATCCTATAACAATGTCTCCCATCCTGGTATAATATCCACCATCCTGAGCCACTTCCTGGTATAA
The DNA here is from genome assembly GCF_051348905.1 of Ranitomeya variabilis. Taxonomy (NCBI): domain Eukaryota; kingdom Metazoa; phylum Chordata; class Amphibia; order Anura; family Dendrobatidae; genus Ranitomeya; species Ranitomeya variabilis. Next base: position 51,023,493 of record NC_135236.1, read on the forward strand.
TATCTCCCACCCTTGGCCCCTTCCTGGTATAATGTCCCCCATTCTGGACCATTTCATGGTATCCCATCCTCCATCCTCGACCCCAACCTATAACAATGTCCCCCATCCTGGTATAATATCCACCATCCTGGGCCCCTTCCTGGTATAATATCTCCCACCCTTGGATGCTTCATGGCATAATGTCCCCCATCCTGGACCATTTCCTGGTATATTATCCTCCATCCTGGGTCTCTTCCAGTAATAATTCCCAATACCATTCCCTAGCCTCTTCCTGAATATAATATCCTCCATACTGGCCCATTCCAGTAAAAATGTTCCCTTCCTGGCTCCTTTCTGTATTAGTGCTAACTGCCATCGTGGGCCATTTACTGGTATAATGCTCTCCATCCTGGGCACCATCCTAGGCCCCTTTCAGTAATAATGTCCCCTACCTTCCCTGGTCTGTTCCTGATATAATGTCCCCCTCCTGGTCCCTTCTTGTAATAATGCCCCCAGCCTTCTCGGGCCTCTTCCTGGTATATTGTCCCCCATCCTGTGCCCCTTTTCAGTAGTAATGTCCCACTCTTGTAATAATGTCCCTTACCTTCCCTGGCCTCATCCTGATATAATGTCCCCCTCCTTCCCAGGTCTCTTCCTGGTACGTCCCCCATACTGTCGCATTCCAGTAATAATGTCCCTCATTCTTCTCCCGCTCCCATGACGGGCCGTGTTCTTTTCTACAGCCACACAGAAGCTGGCAGTTGACTTCAGTGTGCCGGCCGCCCATGACAGACAAGATGATGTCAGCTGCCAGCTACTGATTGGTCGGCAGCATTTATTGCAGTGCAGGGAACCGGTGGGTCTCTGCGCCACAATACCACTGTACAGTTCAGCTGAATGTGTGTCCGAGGAAGCACATCCAGTTGAAATAGTCACTGGCATTGGCGGAGCCCCCCCCCCGCACGCGAAAGCCGCCATTATGTCCCTATAGTTGAAGGGTTTATCCAGGTTTGGCACAAAATGTTGCAGTCACTCTATGTAACTGCAGACTTGTGAATCCTCACAGTGCACAATGTCAGGATTTTCCTGTGCCAGGAGCGAAACTGGACAGTCATGTGATCACAATTATGAGATGTGCATGCTCCCAGACTAATTCTACCTAGACGTGTCCAGTCTCGCTCAATGAGCATGCTAGTCACATACTTGGGGTCACATGACCACCCGCTCCTGGCGCAGGCGAATCCTGACAGCGCACAATGTGCGTGTTATGAGGACGTGACCCTGAACCCAATAGAAGTCAATGGGGACCTGAACGTCAGTGCTTTAAAATTGCTGTAAAATGGTCACACTAAGGGCTAGGGGGCTGCAAAAGGAAGCAAAATGGGGCTTAGAGCAGCACAATTGTCTTGTTACACACCCAGATGAAACACCTTCCTGTGGTACACGCAGGTGACCGGACGTTCTGTGTTATTTCATAGGCCGAAGTAACGCCGGATGAATGGTGAGGCCAGAAAAAGTAGAGGCGATTTTGGATTGTTTGGCGGAGAATGTCTTCATTTCCTTCGCTTTGTCTTCCACCCGGGTCTGTTAAAAGCACAGTTGCACCTGCGGCCCATGGGCATCTGTCTTCCACCTCACTCCCTTGCAAATCAGGTATCGGACTGAGCCCCAAGTCATGCAGCAGCCACTTCTGCTTTTTGATGACTCCGCTGGCTGTGGTTCCATAGGCCGTCCACCAGGCCCTGACCCACAAGTGGAAGATATTGAGCACCATGAGGCCCAACCACTTGTTCTGTTAGAGGATGAGTATGTGGCAGGGTAGTACCAACGGTCAGCGACCACCGCAGCACATCTCTGATGATGATGATCATGATGATGATGATGATGATGAAAATGAAACACAGATGTCAACTGCTACAGCTTTCTGCTGTGTGTAGTCCAACAAGGAGGGCAGGGGTGAAGACTGGGAGAAACATCATGGGGAGGATTATTTTTTTTTTAGCACCATTGATTCCATGTTTCTGTACATGAGGAGGGGTTACGTGCAAAATAGATATAAATTACAATGAACAACCTAATAGTGACAGACAGGTACAGAGGGAAGAGGACCCTGCCCTTGCGGCCTTACATTCTACAGGATAGTGGGGAAGTAGACAGTAGGCTCAGGGGTTGCAGCAGCTCCGGTGTTGGCGAGGTGGCAGCTCTGGTGTAGGAGAGGTGGCAGCTCTGATGTAGGTGAGGTGGCAGCCCCAGTGTTGGTGAGGAGGCAGCTCTGGTGTAGGTGAGGTGGCAGCTCTGGTGTAGGTGAGGTGGCAGCTTCGGTGTAGGTGAGGTGGCAGCTTCGGTGTAGGGGAGGTGGCAGCTCCGGTGTAGGTGAGGTGGCAGCTCCGGTGTGGGTGAGGTGGCAGCTCTGGTGTAGGTGAGGAGACAGCTTCGGTGTAGGTGAGGTGGCAGCTCTGGTGTAGGTGAGGTGTCAGCTCTGATGTAGGTGAGGTGTCTGCTCTGGTGTTGGTGAGGTGGCAGCTCTGGTGTAGGTGAGGAGGCAGCTATGGTGTTGGTGAGGAGACAGCTCTGGTGTGAGTGAGGTGGCAGCCCCAGTGTTGGCGAGGAGGCAGCTCTGTTGTAGGTGAGGAGGCAGCTCTGTTGTAGGTGAGGTGGCAGCTCTGGTGCTGGTGAGGTGGCAGCTCTGGTGCTGGTGAGGTAGCAGCTCTGGTGTAGGTGAGGTAGTAGCTCTGGTGTAGGTGAGGTGGCAGCTCTGGTGCTGGTGAGGTGGCAGCTCTGGTGCAGGTGAGGCAGCTCTGGTGTAGTTGAGGTGGCAGCTCTGGTGTTGGTGAGGTGGCAGCTCTGGTGCAGGTGACGCAGCTCTGGTGTAGTTGAGGTGGCAGCTTCGGAGTAGGGGAGGTGGCAGCTCCGGTGTAGGTGGCAGCTCTAGTGGTGGTGAGGTGGCAGCTCTGGTGGTGGTGAGGAGGCAGCTTTGGTGTAGGTGAGGTGGCAGCTCTGGTGGTGGTGAGGCGGCAGCTCTGGTGGTGGTGAGGAGGCAGCTTCGGTGTAGGTGAGGTGGCAGCTCTGGTGTAGGTGAGGTGGCAGCTCCGGTGTAGGTGAGGTGGCAGCTCTGGTGTAGGTGAGATGGCAGCTCTGGTGTAGGTGAGGTGGCAGCTCTGGTGTAGGTGAGGTGGCAGCTTCGGTGTAGGGGAGGTGGCAGCTCCGGTGTAGGTGAGGTGGCAGCTCTGGTGTAGGTGAGGTGGCTGCTCTGGTGTAGGTGAGGTGGCAGCTCTGGTGTAGGTGAGGAGACAGCTTCGGTGTAAGTGAGGTGGCAGCTCTGGTGTTGGTGAGGTGGCAGCTCTGGTGTAGGTGAGGAGGCAGCTTCGGTGTAGGTGAGGTGGCAGCTCTGGTGTTGGTGAGGTGTCAGCTCTGGTGTAGGTGAGGTGTCAGCTCTGATGTAGGTGAGGTGTCAGCTCTGGTGTTGGTGAGGTGGCAGCTCTGGTGAAGGTGAGGAGGCAGCTATGGTGTTGGTGAGGAGACAGCTCTGGTGTGAGTGAGGAGGCAGCCCCAGTGTTGGTGAGGAGGCAGCTCTGTTGTAGGTGAGGTGGCAGCTCTGTTGTAGGTGAGGTGGAAGCTCTGGTGCTGGTGAGGTGGCAGCTCTGGTGCTGGTGAGGTGGCAGCTCTGGTACTGGTGAGGTGGCAGCTCTGGTGTAGGTGAGGTAGTAGCTCTGGTGTAGGTGAGGTAGTAGCTCTGGTGCTGGTGAGGTGGCAGCTCTGGTGCTGGTGAGGCAGCTCTGGTGTAGTTGAGGTGGCAGCTCTGGTGTTGGTGAGGTGGCAGCTCTGGTGTAGTTGAGGTGACAGCTTCGGTGTAGGGGAGGTGGCAGCTCCGGTGTAGGTGAGGTGGCAGCTCTGGTGGTGGTGAGGCGGCAGCTCTGGTGGTGGTGAGGAGGCAGCTTTGGTGTAGGTGAGGTGGCAGCTCTGCTGGTGGTGAGGAGGCAGCTTCGGTGTAGGTGAGGTGGCAGCTCTGGTGTAGGTGAGGTGGCAGCTTCAGTGTAGGGGAGGTGGCAGCTCCGGTGTAGGTGAGGTGGCAGCTCTGGTGTAGGTGAGGTGGCAGCTCTAGTGTAGGTGAGGTGGCAGCTCTGGTGTAGGTGAGGAGACAGCTTCGGTGTAGGTGAGGTGGCAGCTCTGGTGGTGGTGAGGCGGCAGCTCTGGTGGTGGTGAGGAGGCAGCTTTGGTGTAGGTGAGGTGGCAGCTCTGCTGGTGAGGAGGCAGCTTCGGTGTAGGTGAGGTGGCAGCTCTGCTGGTGGTGAGGAGGCAGCTTCGGTGTAGGTGAGGTGGCAGCTCTGGTGTAGGTGAGGTGGCAGCTTCGGTGTAGGGGAGGTGGCAGCTCCGGTGTAGGTGAGGTGGCAGCTCTGGTGTAGGTGAGGTGGCAGCTCTGGTGTAGGTGAGGAGACAGCTTCGGTGTTGGTGAGGTGGCAGCTCTGGTGTAGGTGAGGAGGCAGCTTCAGTGTAGGTGAGGTGGCAGCTCTGGTGTTGGTGAGCTGTCAGCTCTGGTGTAGGTGAGGTGTCAGCTCTGATGTAGGTGAGGTGTCAGCTCTGGTGTTGGTGAGGTGTCAGCTCTGGTGTTGGTGAGGTGGCAGCTCTGGTGTAGGTGAGGAGGCAGCTATGGTGTTGGTGAGACAGCTCTGGTGTGAGTGAGGTGGCAGCCCCAGTGTTGGTGAGGAGGCAGCTCTGTTGTAGGTGAGGTGGCAGCTCTAGTGCTGGTGAGGTGGCAGCTCTGGTACTGGTGAGGTGGCAGCTCTGGTGTAGGTGAGGTAGTAGCTCTGGTGTAGGTGAGGTAGTAGCTCTGGTGCTGGTGAGGTGGCAGCTCTGGTGCTGGTGAGGCAGCTCTGGTGTAGTTGAGGTGGCAGCTCTGGTGTTGGTGAGGTGGCAGCTCTGGTGTAGTTGAGGTGGCAGCTTCGGTGTAGGGGAGGTGGCAGCTCCGGTGTGAGGTGGCAGCTCTGGTGGTGGTGAGGCGGCAGCTCTGGTGGTGGTGAGGCAGCTTTGGTGTAGGTGAGGTGGCAGCTCTGGTGGTGGTGAGGCGGCAGCTCTGGTGAGGAGGCAGCTTCGGTGTAGGTGAGGTGGCAGCTCTGGTGTAGGTGAGGTGGCAGCTTCGGTGTAGGGGAGGTGGCACCTCAGGTGTAGGTGAGGAGACAGCTTCGGTGTAGGTGAGGTGGCAGCTTTGGTGTTGGTGAGGTGGCAGCTCTGGTGTAGGTGAGGAGGCAGCTTCAGTGTAGGTGAGGTGGCAGCTCTGGTGTTGGTGAGGTGTCAGCTCTGGTGTAGGTGAGGTGTCAGCTCTGATGTAGGTGAGGTGTCAGTTCTGGTGTTGGTGAGGTGGCAGCTCTGGTGTTGGTGAGGTGGCAGCTCTGGTGTAGGTGAGGAGGCAGCTATGGTGTTGGTGAGGAGACAGCTCTGGTGTGAGGTGGCAGCCCCGGTGTTGGTGAGGAGGCAGCTCTGTTGTAGGTGAGGTGGCAGCTCTGGTGCTGGTGAGGTGGCAGCTCTGGTACTGGTGAGGTGGCAGCTCTGGTGGAGGTGAGGTAGTAGCTCTGGTGTAGGTGAGGTGGCAGCTCTGGTGCTGGTGAGGTGGCAGCTCTGGTGTAGTTGAGGTGGCAGCTCTGGTGTAGTTGAGGTGGCAGCTCTGGTGTAGTTGAGGTGGCAGCTTCGGTGTAGGGGAGGTGGCAGCTCCGGTGAAGGGGAGGTGGCAGCTCTGGTGGTGGTGAGGCGGCAGCTCTGGTGGTGGTGAGGAGGCAGCTTTGGTGTAGGTGAGGTGGCAGCTCTGGTGGTGGTGAGGCGGCAGCTCTGGTGGTGGTGAGGCAGCTTCGGTGTAGGTGAGGTGGCTGCTCTGGTGTAGGTGAGGTGGCAGCTTCGGTGTAGGTGAGGTGGCACCTCTGGTGTAGGTGAGGTGGCAGCTCTGGTGTAGGTGAGGATACAGCTTCGGTGTAGGTGAGGTGGCAGCTATGGTGTTGGTGAGGAGACAGCTATGGTGTGAGTGAGGTGGCAGCCCCAGTGTTGGTGAGGAGGCAGCTCTGTTGTAGGTGAGGTGGCAGCTCTGGTGCTGGTGAGGTGGCAGCTCTGGTACTGGTGAGGTGGCAGCTCTGGTGTAGGTGTGGTAGTAGCTCTGGTGTAGGTGAGGTAGCTCTGGTGCTGGTGAGGTGGCAGCTCTGGTGCTGGTGAGGCAGCTCTGGTGTAGTTGAGGTGGCATCACTGGTGTTGGTGAGGTGGCAGCTCTGGTGTAGTTGAGGTGGCAGCTCCGGTGTAGGGGAGGTGGCAGCTCCGGTGTAGGTGAGGTGGCAGCTCTGGTGGTGGTGAGGCGGCAGCTCTGGTGGTGGTGAGGAGGCAGCTTTGGTGGTGGTGAGGAGGCAGCTTTGGTGTAGGTGAGGTGGCAGCTCTGGTGGTGGTGAGGCGGCAGCTCTGGTGGTGGTGAGGAGGCAGCTTCGGTGTAGGTGAGGTGGCAGCTCTGGTGTAGGTGAGGTGGCAGCTCCTGTGTAGGTGAGGTGGCACCTCTGGTGTAGGTGAGGTGGCAGCTCTGGTGTAGGTGAGACAGCTTCGGTGTAGGTGAGGTGGCAGCTCTGGTGTTGGTGAGGAGGCAGCTATGGTGTTGGTGAGGAGACAGCTATGGTGTGAGTGAGGTGGCAGCCCCAGTGTTGGTGAGGAGGCAGCTCTGTTGTAGGTGAGGTGGCAGCTCTGGTGCTGGTGAGGTGGCAGCTCTGGTACTGGTGAGGTGGCAGCTCTGGTGTAGGTGTGGTAGTAGCTCTGGTGTAGGTGAGGTAGCTCTGGTGCTGGTGAGGTGGCAGCTCTGGTGCTGGTGAGGCAGCTCTGGTGTAGTTGAGGTGGCATCACTGGTGTTGGTGAGGTGGCAGCTCTGGTGTAGTTGAGGTGGCAGCTTCGGTGTAGGGGAGGTGGCAGCTCCGGTGTAGGTGAGGTGGCAGCTCTGGTAGTGGTGAGGAGGCAGCTTTGGTGTAGGTGAGGTGGCAGCTCTGGTGGTGGTGAGGCGGCAGCTCTGGTGGTGGTGAGGAGGCAGCTTCGGTGTAGGTGAGGTGGCAGCTCTGGTGGTGGTGAGGCGGCAGCTTCGGTGTAGGTGAGGTGGCAGCTCTGGTGTTAGTGAGGTGGCAACGAGGGCATTGCAGGCAGTAAGCTGTTCTAAAGAAATGGGTTTTCAAGTTCTGTCTGAAAGTTCAGAATGTGGTGGATAATCGGACGTGTTGGGGCGAAGGATTAGAGGATGGTTGATACTTGGGAGAAGTTTTGCAGGTAACTGGATGCAGAGGAGAGGTGGTCTTGGGAGGACCAGAAATTACATGGTGGAAGATATCGGGAGTAGAGATGGGCAAACCCGAACAGTAAAGATCAGGGTTGGTACCTAACACATACTGTTCGGATTTGGCACCCCGAAAATTGGGTGCTTTTCATGATGTCACCTGCATGACAGCACGAGAAACACCGGCTGCTCTGATCGGCGGTAAGATTATTACGGATGGTCAGAGCTCTAGCAGCTGTGACCGGTGGTAAAAAGTTTACTTCCGGTCACAGAGGAGTCGTCGACTGATGAGAGTTCTATTCCCATCAACCTACGCCTGCTGCCGATAAGAACAGCAGGAGCAAGCAGAGGTTGATGGGAGTATTCATCAGCAGGCATCTGCACTATAAATAAAAATGTTAAAAAATGGTGTGGGTTCTCCTTTATTTTTGATTATCAGCATGGCATGTACAGGGTGGAGCTCAGTTAAGACATGACTGAGCATATTCAGGGTGGAGCTTGGTTGTCACATGACTGAGCATTTTCAGGGTGGGGCTTGGCTGTCACATGACTGTGAGCATGTTCAGGGTGGAGGTTAGTTGTCACATGACTGAGCATATTCAGGGTGGAGATTGGTTGTCACATGACTGAGCATGTTCAGAGTGGAGCTTAGTTGTCACATGACTGAGCATATTCAGGGTGGAGATTGGTTGTCACATGACTGAGCATGTTCAGAGTGGAGCTTAGTTGTCACATGACTGAGCATATTCAGGGTGGAGATTGGCTGTCACATGACTGTGAGCATGTTCAGGGTGGAGCTTAGTTGTCACATGACAGCATATTCAGGGTGGAGCTTGGTTGTCACATGACTGAGCATATTCAGGGTGGAGCTTAGTTGTCACATGACTGTCAGCATATTCAGGGTGGGGCTTAGTTGCCACACAGGTTCCCAGCAGTTTCCCTGCAATTAGTCCCAGGTGTTAACACGGTTTCATCATCATGACAGCACCATCTTCCCCAGAGGTGTATCTAGGCTTCCTGGCACCCGGGGCAAAAACTCAGTATAGCACCCCCCTCAATCACATATGCGATTTGCACACTTAGTCATGTACCGACGAGCTCCTCTCCCTAATGCTCTCAATGTTCAGTGAAAAACTGAGAGAAGCTCCTTGTCACAGGACCATGAGTATGAGTGAAGTGTCCATGTGACGACTACTGGAACCTGCAGAGCTGAATCCTGACATCGCAGCTTCTGAATGCTCACAACTAATGCACTGCACACTTTTAGGATTCTCCCTTGCCGGTGGTAAGGGTGGACGTCATGTCAGCACAAGCATGTGATTTGTATACTTCTGGCCACATTCCGACTAGACGTGCCCGGCCTTGCTCAGTTCATTTTCACTGAGTGAGGCCACACATGTCTAGTCAGCACGTGACCGCATGTATGTAAATCACGAGAGAATCCTGACAGCGTGCAGTGCGCAGTGAGAATTCAGAAGTCTGCCAACCAGGACAACCCCTTTAATGCTCCTAACATAAATAAAAACATGAGAATTAATCAGTATCACAAATAACATTTACATCCAGGTACCTTATAGATGACGTCGCCTCTGGAGCCGTTCTTCTTTTCTTCATCTTGTCCAGACCCCATGATGAATCTTCTCTTCCACAGCCGTCTCTGCAGACTTCCGTCTTCTCTGGTCTCCTGCAGCGCATCCCCACACGACACCCTGAGGCTATGTTCACACTTTGCGGTTTTTGCTGCGGATCCGCATCAGTTTTCCATGCAGGGTACAGTACAATGTTACCCTATGGAAAACTAAAACCGCTGTGCCCACTTTGCGTTTTTCCGCAGGAAAATCCGCGCTGATTTTCTGCGGAAAAAAAGAAGTACCATGTCAATTCTTTCTGCGGATTCCGCAGCGGTTTTCCACCTGCACCAATAGGAAAGTGCAGTTGGAAAACCGCAGTGGAATCCGCAGTAGAAACCGCACAAAAAACCGCAGTGAAAATCACCGCGGTTTTGCACTGCGGTTTTTGCAAATCCGCTGTGGAAAAATCCGCAGTGGAATCTGCAAAGTGTGAACATGCCCTTAAAGATTGCAATGTTATTCTATTAAATATCTGCCCTACGCTGAGCCCCTGAATAATTGCTCCTCACTATATTGTCTGCACAAAATATGACCCCACACTTATGGTACATGCTCTTCACACTGTCTCCTCCCTATAGGGCCCAGTCTCTACACTGTACTCTCTCATCAGTCACCCTCCTTGGTATACTGTTCCCTCCTGGCTGTGCCCTTACACTGTGCCCCAATGCTACACCCCCACTACTCAGTCTCTATTCTGTGCCCACTCACTTTTCTCCCCCTCCCTCCTCATACGGTCTCCTCTCACAGCCCCTCTGTTCACCATGTCTCCTCATATATTGACCCTCTAACTCTCTATACTGCTTGTTCACACATACCACCGACTCCACATACTGTGTCTGTCGACATCCCATCACCCTCACTCCCCATACTGTGTCCACATACATTTTTCCCATCGCTACTCATACTGTATCCGCATACATTCCCGTTCGCTCCCCATACTGTCTGCACCCATCCCCAATACTGTTTCCTCATGCATACCCCCCAATCCTCCATACTATTTCCTCATACATGCTCCCCCACTGTTTCCTCATACGTGCCATACATCTCCCCCTTTTCTCCTCATTTTGTGTCCTCAAATCCCCCCATACATTAAATCTCCCCATCCCCATTTGACAGTCGGCACAGAGAACAGCCGACTCCCAGACCGTGGGGCGGCAGAATGCAGCCGCCGGAGGGAAACACTGCGGACCGCCGCATTAGGCGGCCCGACTGAGCCCCCCTGCCGACTGCACATGGGGCACCCAGATACACCTCTGATCTTCCCCAGAGGGATCAACAAACACCAATTGAAGAGTTAGAGCAGTGAGTGAGTCACTGTTCTTGAAAACCCTTAGGGTATGTGCAAACTGCGGATTTCGCTGCGGAACCGCAGCTGTTTCCCATGAGTTTACAGTACCATGTAAAGCTATGGAAAATGAAATCCGCAGTGCACATGCTGCGGAAAAAAACGCGTGGAAACGCAGCGGTTTATATTCCGCAGCATGTCAATTCTTTGTGCGGATTCCGCTGCGGGTTTACACCTGCTCCAATAGAAATCTGCAGGTGAAAACCCGCAGAGGAAACCGCAATAGAAACCGCGATAAATCCGCAGTAAAAACCGCAATGGAACTTGCAGCGTGGGCACATGGCCTTAATGTACAAAACTGACAACGCCGCTTGGAATAGGCCCCAATGCCTATTATGCCCTTTTTGTCTCTGTATTTCCCTGTATTCTGCCTAGCAGTCTCTGTATTTTATTGTCTATTTTAATTTAAATTGTCTATTTTAATTTAAAGAAAATGTTATTTTAGGACAATACTCTGAGCTACTTGGTTCTACTATTCTCAGTTTCTACAGTTGTATGAAGCCTAGAAGAATTACTCACGATTTGGATGACACCGAATGCATATGGCGTGTGCAGAACACTTAGGCGCGGGAGCTCATCCCAGCGACATTGTGAGGAGCCTGGTGGGGTCAAAACGTTCTATGTAACTGTCACATTGTCATAGCCCCGTTTGCATGTCTGCATATATCTGCTTTCATGGCTATAAAACTACTCTGCATCACCTGATATAAGAATGTGCGGTGAATTTATCCTGCCTTAGTCAAGAGGTCACATATCCCGTTGCATCAGCATCTCGCTATATGACCACATGCACGCCAATCTTCTGATATTTACTCCTACCCTGAATGTGCGCCGTTTGCTTCTCTCCCAGTAATACAGGCTGGATGCAAGATCTGTGTCCCTCTCAGTAATACAGGCTGGATGCAAGATCTGTGTCCCTCTCAGTAATACAGGCTGGATGCAAGATCTGTGTCCCTCTCAGTAATACAGGTAGGATGTCAGATCTGTGTCTCTCAGTAATACAGGTAGGATGTCAGATCTGTGTCTCTCAGTAATACAGGTAGGATGTCAGATCTGTGTCTCTCAGTAATACAGGCTAGATTGAGATATGTGTCTCTCAAAGTCATACAGGCTGAATGTGAGTGGAGTCTACTCTCCTAGTAATACAGGCTGAATGTGAGATCTGTGCCTCTCTCCCAGTAATACAGGCTGGATGCAAGATCTGTGTCTCTCTCTGTAATACAAGCTGGATGTGAGCTGTGTCTACTCTCCCATTAATACAGGCTGAATGTGAGCTGTCTCTCTCAGTAATACATATATAAGAAAAAACCTGGCACTCAACTTATATATAGGCGGTTTATTATTCAAGTAACAAATGTTTTTTTGCACGCCTCTCTCAGTAATACAAGTTGGATGTGATATCTGTGTCTCTCTCCCAGTAATATAGGCTGAATGTGAGATCTGTGTCTCTCTCCCAGTAATACAGGCTGAATGTGAGATCTGTGTCTCTCTCCAAGTAATACAGGCTGGATGTGAGATCTGTCTCTCTCTCCCAGTAATACAGGCTGGATGCAAGATCTGTGTCTCTCAGTAATACAGGCTGGATGCAAGATCTGTCTCTCTCTCAGTAATACAGGCTGGATGTGAGATCTGTGTCTCTCTCAGTAATACAGGCTGGGTGTGAGATCTGTGTCTCTCAGTAATACAGGTTAGATGTGAGATATGTCTCTCAGTCATACAGGCTGAATGTGAGTGGAGTCTACTCTCCCAGTAATACAGGCTGAATGTAATATCTGTGTCTCAGTAACACAAGCTGGATGTGATATCTGTCTCTCTCTCCCAGTAATATAGGCTGAATGTGAGATCTGTGTCTCTCTCCCAGTAATACAGGCTGAATGTGAGATCTGTGTCTCTCTCCAAGTAATACAGGCTGGATGTGAGATCTGTCTCTCTCTCCCAGTAATACAGGCTGGATGCAAGATCTGTGTCTCTCAGTAATACAGGCTGGATGCAAGATCTGTCTCTCTCTCAGTAATACAGGCTGGATGTGAGATCTGTGTCTCTCTCAGTAATACAGGCTGGGTGTGAGATCTGTGTCTCTCAGTAATACAGGTTAGATGTGAGATATGTCTCTCAGTCATACAGGCTGAATGTGAGTGGAGTCTACTCTCCCAGTAATACAGGCTGAATGTAATATCTGTGTCTCAGTAACACAAGCTGGATGTGATATCTGTCTCTCTCTCCCAGTAATATAGGCTGAATGTGAGATGTGTCTCTCTCCCAGTAATATAGGCTGGATGTGAGATCTGTCTCTCTCCCAGTAATACAGGCTGAATGTGAGATGTCTCTCTCCCAGTAATATAGGCTGAATGTGAGATCTGTGTCTCTCTCCCAGTAAGGGCTGTCCCACACGTCCAGATAATTCCGGTACCGGAATAAATCGGTACCGGAGTTATCCGTGTCCGTGTGCCTGGCAACTCACGGAGGCCATACCTGCGGCACACGTGTGCCGCCCGTATGGCGAGTGGGTACCACACGGAGCGTGTGGTACCCACTCTGCATGGTGCTGAAGCTGCGATTCATATCCTCTCTGCAGTAACGTTTGCTGCAGAGAAAATATGAAGAATAGTGTTAAAAATAAAGATTTAGGTGTCCGCCGCCCCCCCACCCCCTGTGCGCCCCCCCGCTGGTCAGAAAATACTTACCCGGGTCCCCCGTCGGCTGTCGCTCCTTCTTGGTCTTGCCGCGGCTTCTCCTGCATGCGGTCACGTGGGCCCGATCATTTACAGTCATGAATATGTGGCTCCACCTCCCATAGGGGCGGAGCCGACTATTCATGATTGTAATTGATCGGCCCCACGTGACCGCATACAGTAGGACGCGCGGCCAGACCAGGAAGGCGCGACAGCCGACGGGGGACCCGGATAAGTATTTTCTGACCAGCGGGGGGGCGCACAGGGGGTGGGAGGGCGGCGGACACCTAAATCTTTATTTTTAACACTATTCTTCATATTTTCTCTATAGCAAACGCTGCTACAGGGAAGATATGAATACCGGCTTCAGCACCATGTGGGGGGGACAGCGCTTACTGTAGCGCTGTCTCCTGCACGCACACGGACCCCAGACGGAGAATGTCCGTGTGAGGTGCGTGTTTTACGCGGACCCATTGACTCTATTGGGTCCGTGTAAAACGTGCGCTCCCACGAACACTGACATGTCTCCGTGTTTGGCACACGGAGACACGGTCCGCAAAAAATCAATGACATCTGCACAGATGCATTGATTTTTATGGGTCTACGTGTGTCAGTGTCTCCGGTACGTGAGGAAACTGTCACCTCACGTACCGGAGCCACTGACGTGTGAAACCGGCCTAATACAGGCTGGATGCAAGATCTGTCTCTCTCTCAGTAATACAGGCTGGATGTGAGATCTGTGTCTCTCAGTAATACAAGCTGGATGTGATATATGTCTCTCTCCCAGTAATATAGGCTGAATGTGAGATCTGTATCTCTCTCCCAGAAATATAGGCTGAATGTGAGCTGTGTCTCTCTCAGTAATACAAGCTGGATGTGATATCTGTGTCTCTCTCCCAGTAATATAGGCTGAATGTGAGATCTGTGTCTCAGTAATACAGGTTAGATGTGAGATCTGTGTCTCTCAAAGTCATACAGGCTGAATGTGAGTGGAGTCTACTCTCCCAGTAATACAGGCTGAATGTGAGATCTGTGTCAGTAATACAAGCTGGATGTGATATCTGTGTCTCTCTCCCAGTAATATAGGCTGAATGTGAGCTGTGTCTCTCTCCCAGTAATATAGGCTGAATGTAAGATCTGTGTCTCTCTCCCAGTAATATAGGCTGAATGTGAGATCTGTGTCTCTCCCAGTAATACAGGCTGGATGCAACATCTGTGTGTCTCTCTGTAATACAAGCTGGATGTGATCTTTGTCTACTCTCCCAGTAATATAGGCTGAATGTGAGATCTGTGCCTCCATCACAGTAATACAGGCTGGATGCAACATGTGTCTCTCTCTGTAATACAAGCTGGATGTGATCTTTGTCTACTCTCCCAGTAATACAGGCTGAATGTGAGATCTGTGCCTCTCAGTAATACAGGCTGGATGTGAGCACTGTAACTCTCTCAGTAATAAAAACTGGATTTGAACACTGTGTGACTCGCTCTATAATATAGGCTGTCAGCTTATTGAATATTTTCCCACTAATATAGGCTGGATTTGAGCTGTCTTTCTCCAAGCAGTACAGGCTGAATGTGTGCCATGTGTGTACTTAGGGTCTTCTTTAGCTATATGGTCAGTGCTGCACTTATTTCCTCCAGCCTATCTTCCATGGCTTTCCGAGACATGTAAATACTTTTGCCCATCTTCACCGCAGCTCTGCATCTATCCCAATTCCTGCTGCTGGGAGCTCCCATAGATGTGTAACATTTTTGCACTGGACTCTGCTAGACCTGCAGCTTACAGACACACTGCTGCAGCAAAAAGGTAGAAATATTTTAATGAAGACTATTTAGAAAGTGTACTAATTTTGCATCTTGGAAAGAAAAAAACAAACAAAAAAAATCCTGTGTGAGGGTTTAGACGAGCATCGATCGCCTATATACAAGTTGCTCGCTGCTCATCTGAGAGCCCATTCACACAGATGGACAAACGGCACAGGGACAGATCGCTCGTTAATATGCACAATAGATCCTATGTACATGGAGTAACGTGTTGCCGACAACAATGGATCTTGGGCACTAACGATCAGCCTGGTTCACCAGCAGGTTTACACGGGCCAAGGATCAGAGGGAGGTGTTTAAAGCTCTTTCGACAATCATCGGCCTGTATAATCGGACCCTCCTGCCCGTTTCAGGCGCCTATACTGGGGAATACTGGGGACCAGACCTAGGACATTCACGGAGGTCGGACAACCGTAATGAACCCACACGCTTCGTACCTCACGGTCTGCTTTATTAAAAAAAAAAAAAGTCACTTTTACATCAAAGTGTAACAGATCGTTGCTGTAAGTCACCGTTTTAATCTACAAAATAAAAAAAATTAAAGGAAAAAATCAACTTCTAGTTTTGTAACGTCTAACACTTCATGACTGATACGGTATATACAAGAGAAAATAGAAGGGGCTACGGCATCAGGTGGGGGCTTGTCGCACTGTATCCATGGCCGACCCCTCGTTAAAAGGGAACCCGTCAGTCAATTAACGCTGCCCGAACCAGACCTGGCAGTATGAATGCGAGTCTCCGAAATACTGCGATGTGTTTAGAGATCTGGCCAGGGACTATAAAGTGTTGTCTGTTGACTGACAGGGGCCTCCATTGTGTACAGCAGGAGACCTGTCAATCATCTGGACTAGTCAGGCTTTCCTCTAGTTCCGACAAGAAATAAACCTAAACCTACTGCCGCCCGTGACTTGGGCAGCGAGAATCCACCCACAGGTTCCCTTTAACATCATATATATTGTATTGTACATATTACAGCACCATCATGTGGTAGGACTAGGTTACTACACGTCACACTGGAGCTGCTGATACGCTTCATTCCTCGCAGTGGAGAAAGGGGGGGGGAGCTCCGACAACCGTATTAAAAAATAAAAATATGACACCCCACAGCGCCTGGACGGGGTCATCTCAGAAATGAGAAAAAAAAAAAGCCTGTAGCCATTAATTACACAATGGGTGGAGGCAACAAAAGCGGGGGCATTAATTAGACCGAGCCGAGGGAAGAGCATCCGGGGCCAAATACGACCCATGAAGAGCGACGCTGTTTTTAGGGACGTTTGCAAATACTTGGGGGCCCCAGAATCCAGAAACAGAGGGCGCCAGAGAACTGCTGCAAAAAAATAAAATAAAAAACCATTCACGTTTTGGCTTTACCGACCGTGTCGCCAACTGGGCCGAGATTAGGAAGAAGGGGCCTGGTCTAGGGGCCTGGAGAGTTCATTAGAATTTTCACCAAGGGATGTAAATTATAGCGGTAAATGGGGAACATTTCTCAGACTCGGGGTCAAGACTTTAGTGAAACACAACGGCCTTAATGATTTAGGCCCATAGTTTTAACAGACTGACATGCGCACTAGTCACATCCAGAGCTGCATCCAGGACCTGGCCCTGAAATGCAGCTTAACCCGGGGTGCACGGAGGTGGGTGCAGGGTAAAGCCCCAGCGCATAGTCATGTGACCTGCCCTACTCCAGTCACGTCCGAAGCTGCATCCAGGACCTGGCCCTGAAATGCAGCTTAACCCGGGGTGCACGGAGGTGGGTGCAGGGTAAAGCCCCAGCGCATAGTCATGTGACGTGACCTGCCCTACTCCAGTCACATCCGAAGCTGCATCCAGAACCTGGCCCTGTAATGCAGCTTAACCCGGGGTGCACGGAGGTGGGTGCAGGGTAAAGCTCCAGAGCATAGTCATGTGACCTGACCTACTCCAGTCACATCCAGAGCTGCACCCAGAACAGAGTCCCATAATGCATTGCGCCTTACATCTGCAGTGTCCAAGGCCAAGTATCCCGCTATTATAATCAATATAGGAGGGAAATAATAAGGAATTAAATCTAAAGCGCCCCCCCCCACACACCCAAAAATCACTGGTGTTTCCGCCCGGCTGGATTCCGCCACTAGCAGCCAAGGGTCCGCATTCATTCATAGTGAAGCCTTCGCCATCCTGATGCCACCAGGGGGCGCTCTAAACTTGTCCATGGGAAGTCAGGAGGGAAATATGGAGGGCATCTGGTGCAGACTGGTGAGATCGCCCTCCTGGCACGACGCTACTGGTTGGCGGCTTCACAGGCGTCGATCCAATCGCTATAGACATCCACCGGTTCTGACAGATCTGGGGAGAGGGGGGGGGCAGCGTTCAGGAAACACAATGGAAAAAATACAGGCAGCAAAAGACCCCACAGGAGAGGTTTGTTACCGACACCACCAAACGCAGAGGGGGAACCAAAATTGTTACATACTTCTTCCAGCTGAGGGCTGGTTACACAAGACAATCACCAGACTGACACACTGTAGCAAAAAACTGAAAAGAGAGTCGCTGATGAAGTCTAGAGGATACAACAGTAGCAAACCCTCAGCTGTGAAGACGCTGGATGGACGACCAACATGGCTGCTGGATCAGGGCCATGAAAATAATTCACAAGTGCTGGAGGAATGAGGCCCCCAGCGAGGTCCTGCGGTCTGGAGGGACGCGGGCCAATGAAAGGATACATGTTATGGGGGTCTGGAACTCCTCCAGGCAGACGGTGCAGGAGATGACCCCCGTGTTCCGCGCTCTGTCCCTGCGGGAAGAAGGAAACGAGAGTGACGATAATCCATCAGAGGTGACGAGGGTCCGAGTACTGGGGTCTCCTCCCCGGGGTACAGCACAGTTTTGCAAGAGACATTTTTTTACTTCCCCCATCGGTGGCGCTGTGTGACAGCGGGTGTTCTTGTGGGGGGCTTCAGTTTATAGCGACACCATTTCAGGGTCTATATGACATGCTGACCGCTTTGGGGCAGGTGCGACAACCGATTCTAGCATTTCATTAGTTTTCTGTTAAGGGGTTAAATAATTGTACATCTTGACAGAACAGACTTACAGACGTGGCGATGCCCCTGATGGAGCAGACGCCTGGGCCTGGCCAATGTACAGAGATGGGGCTGTGGTGCAAGCTCCTGCCTGCTCTATATTATTGCTGTGCGGGCAGTCGAGGGGGTTAAAGGAGAACTGGTCACCATGACTGTGCCTTGGTGAGACACTGGGAATCACATGATCACTCCCAGCCAGTCAGCTGCTTAGTAAAAGATCATGTGATGCACTTGGCGACTCCTGTTGCGTTGAGCGCATGTCACATGATCCTTTCCAAAGCTGGTGACAGGCTGAGAAGGATCATGTGACTCCCAGTACTGCCGCATAGTCGCAACAGGCATCACTTACATTTTTACGTCGCAGGATTTCTCGTGGTTGCAGAACGGACACGTGAACTGGGTGTCCAGATTTCCCGTCATCTTCTTCTTGGGTGGAGGCTTTCGCTTCGACTTTCTGCGTCCCATCTTCTACAACTACAAAGAAAGACGAGTGTTCAACTACAAGAACAACAACACTCAAAATCCCCCTCCACCCAGGCAAATATGCAACACCCGCTGGTGCTGCAGTCAGTCGGGACCCTAGGCGTTCGCCCATCAGCTGCTGGATTTTTGGGGGTGAGGCTGTACCTTACTTTGCCCCTACAGCAGTCAACATAAGTTGTAAGTGACTGGTCTCCTATCTGGCAGCTCTAATACAAGACCCCCAAAATGCCTGGCTGGGACCTCACTGGTTGGGGGGTGCTAGGAATGAGACATTCTGAAAGTTCTTATCCCTTTAAGGTCCAAAGTAAAGATCCTTAAAGGGGTTGTCCTAAAATTAACATATCCACAGCTCGGATGATAAATGTGGGATCACAGAGGTGGGTCTGACTGAAGGATCCCCCCCAAGATCATGGGTCAGCATGTGTGACCAGTGCTGCATTCACTTCTATGGGAGACGTGGTCGCACAGGCCCACAACAGCTTCCAATGGGACCCCCAGAGAACACCGAACCCCTTCTAGACTTTGGTCTGGTGCGGGTGTACGGTGCAGGCTCAGGATCAGTGTTCTACATGCAGCACAGGCCTCTAACGGTAGTGATCGGAGGTCGGTGCAATCACTGCCGTTTAACCACCTAAATGCCACTGTCCATGTATAGATGCGTCATTTTTGTGGCGTGATCCAGGCATGAAGGTCTCATTCTCCGGTGAGGATGCCGGCGGCAGAAATGTGGCAACGTCACTGCCCACGGTGAGCAGAATGCATCACCAGTTTCCCTGCAGCCATCTTTCTGAAGCTGCGGGCCGCCGGAGGCTTCATGAAAATGGCCGCCGAGATCTCAATCTGCACACAGGCGGCCCATGGCTTCAGAAAGCTGGCTGCAGGGAAACCGGTGATGCGCTCTGCTCACCGCGGACACCGGGGAAGCGGCGCTGCCACATTTCTGCTGCCGGCATACTGAAGAAGGGTCCCTGCTCAGGTGCACTCCGCACTGCCCACCGCCGCAGCATCGCCACACCTCTTCCGCCGCCGGCATCCCGAGGATGGGACCGTGCGCCAGCTCTGCCACACCACCGACACCGGACCCGCAGCATCACACCCCAGGACTGCGACATTGCCAACATTTTTTTTTTTTTCTCTCAAAAAAGAAAGCAGCACAAAAAACTGAAGAAAATAAGTGGACTTTATTGCTATATATATATATATATATATATATATATATATATATATATATAATTTAAATCACCCTCCTCCCCATTGAAACAGAAATTAACCCCTTAGTAACAGCCAATTTTGACCATGACCCGTTTCCCACATCTTCAGGTGCTTCTTAGAAATTAAGGCAAAAGTGGAATGAAAAAAACCAATAGGTACGATTCAGACGGAGCCCATCCCTATGAGGGAGAGGAGACACTTTGGACTCCGTTTGGTGCCTGCTCCGGTAGGATCCATCTTATTAGGTGTTCACAGAACTGTGGTCGTCCACACTTGTGCCCTAAAAAAACGCCCAAAATGATGGGACAGCGCGACAACAGAGACCAGATGGAGTCCAAAGAGTCTCCATTGGTCTCATAGGGAGTGGTTCCATTGGGGGTGTTGTCCAAATTGCACATTTCGGGAATTCACATGGAAACCCTTATGTAAGTGCTCAGCAGAGAGCGCAGGATAAATGTGACCCGAGCCTTACTGGGAACCGTGGGAGGCAGAATGAACAGAGACAGAAGTATAAAAACAGTTCTTATTGTACACCATTCCTCGCACGATATAAGTGATCAGGTGACTTTATTCGTCGGGTCGGTGACATTACGGGGATACCCATTTTATATCTTTTTTTATGCTTTGCTGCTTTTACAGACTGAAAAAAATAATTTTACAAAAATTAAATTTCTCTTTGCATCGTCATATTCTGAGAGCTGTAAACGTTATCTTTTTGCCGAAAGGCCCATATTAGGGGTTTTTTTTTTGCAGGACGGTTTATCATCCTCTTTTTTTGCTTTCTTACATATGACTTTTTGATCGCTTGTTATGCAGAGCTTTGTGTGACATTTTTGGAGTGGTTTTAATTCATTATTTCTCCGCCATATGGAATAAATAATGTCATGGTATTATACTAGTCTTTCGGGAGTGGCAATCTTTTTTTTTTTTTTTTTCACACACAGGCCGCATTTTCAGGCTTTTTTTTATGCTACACATTTTACTTAAGTTTTTTTTCGTAACCTTCGTCCCACTGCGGGACATGAACATTTCTTACTCTGATCTCATGCACTGTAATACTCACGTAGTGCGGCGCCCAAAATCCGGCGGTGACCGAGCCTGCGAGACCCTGCTCAGGGCTGGATCCACCAGGCCACCGTACCCTGGGGTCATCCGATGACCTCAAGGTGCCCATAGCAACTATCGTGACCTACCTACGATGATGGCGGAGGGGATTAATAAAGGGAGCCCTCCCCTTTATTAACCCTCTAGATGCCAGGTGTGATTGACAGCAGCGTCTAAGAGGGTGGATCACCCCCCCCCCCCGATTGGTTCCAAAACCCGTCATATATGGCTATGGGAACATACAGCTGTGGCACTCGGAAAAGGGGAGGGGAAAACAGTCAGAAAAGGGTTAAAGTCACTGTCCCCAGTATCCAGGACCGCCCCTGTGAGTCTCAGGCCTGTCACCTGCTGTCAGGTAATGGCTGAGGTCAGGGGTCCGCACGGCCGCCATGTGCTGGTGTACAAGGTGCCGGGAGAACGGTCATACACGTGATATCAGCAGCGATAATCACCTCTGATTTCCCGCCTGTTGCTTCGTGCCTCCTCCCTCCGCGTCTCAGATCAGCAATGAGCGTGGCCGGAAATCGGCTCTCAATCCCCCTCTTTGGCGACACTTCCTATTTCCGGTCAGTAGCCAATCAGATTATGCTAAACGCACATTGTCCCGCCTCCTCTTGTTTCCTATTGGACGACTCTGCGATGCGTTCCATTGGATGGAATAGTCGTTATGAATTGGGAAATGTGATTGGTTAAAAGACGGAAAGAAGCTGCAGCTGATTGGACGGAGATTACGTCAACGGTGTGCGACGTTGCTAAGCGTGACTGGTTGCTAGAGAGGCCTAGAGCATGAGGCCAGACCAGAGCTAGAGTGAAAATGTCAATTAGAGAAACCTCAAAGAATCATGAGAGGCGCCCTGATACCTGTGCAGGCTGCTGTTATCTGTTGTCAGTCACTATTGCATCAAGAGCTGAAGTCCTAGAGTCCTCTTTAATTGCCCCCATAAAGTATGATGCCTACAACAGTACCCCCAAACACAGTAAGATAGCCCCATGGTGAAGACCTCCAAATGCACAGTATAATGACTATACTGTACTCCCAAGGAAAGGCATGGTGACCCAAAAACAGTATGTTCCCCCATATGTGTCCCCCATACAGCCCTCCATGCAGTATAATGGCATACCTCCCAACTTTTGAAGATGGGAAAGAGGGACAAAGTTTGCGGCGCGCAAAGCGCGCCGCGGCAAATTTTAGGCCACGCCTCTGACCACACCCATTCATAATTAGTCACACCTATATCCACGTCCCAAGCACACCCATTTAGCACTGCTGATCACACTGTTTCATATACAATAGTTATAAACAAAAAAATATGGCCACACAGTGCTCCATACTGTATAATGGCCACACATGAGGCTCCATACTGTATAATGAACACACATGACGCTCCATACTGTATAATGGCTGCACATGATGCTCCATACTGTATAATGACCACACATGATGCTCCATACTGTATAATGGCCACACATGAGGCTCCATACTGTATAATGAACACACATGATGCTCCATACTGTATAATGACCATTGGCCACACATGATGCTCCATACTGTAATGACCACACATGATGCCCCATACTGTATAATGGCCACACATGATGCTCCATACTGTATAATGGCCACACATGAGGCTCCATACTGTATAATGAACACACATGACGCTCCATACTGTATAATGGCTGCACATGATGCTCCATACTGTATAATGACCACACATGATGCTCCATACTGTATAATGGCCACACATGAGGCTCCATACTGTATAATGAACACACATGATGCTCCATACTGTATAATGACCATTGGCCACACATGATGCTCCATACTGTAATGACCACACATGATGCCCCATACTGTATAATGGCCACACATGATGCTCCATACTGTATAATGGCCACACATGAGGCTCCATACTGTATAATGAACACACATGACGCTCCATACTGTATAATGGCTGCACATGATGCTCCATACTGTATAATGACCACACATGATGCTCCATACTGTATAATGGCCACACATGAGGCTCCATACTGTATAATGAACACACATGATGCTCCATACTGTATAATGACCATTGGCCACACATGATGCTCCATACTGTAATGACCACACATGATGCCCCATACTGTATAATGGCCACACATGAGGCTCCATACTGTATAATGAACACACATGACGCTCCATACTGTATAATGGCTGCACATGATGCTCCATACTGTATAATGGCTGCACATGATGCTCCATACTGTATAATGAACACACATGACGCTCCATACTGTATAATGGCTGCACATGATGCTCCATACTGTATAATGACCGCACATGATGCTCCATACTGTATAATGACCGCATGCATACTGTATAATGGCCGCACATGATGCTCCATACTGTATAATGAACGCACATGATGCTCCATACTGTATAATGACCGCACATGATGCTCCATATTGTATAATGACCGCACATGATGCTCCATACTGTATACTGGCTGCACATGATGCTCCATACTGTATAATGACCGCACATGATGCTCCATATTGTATAATGACCACACATGATGCTCCATACTGTATACTGGCTGCACATGATGCTCCATACTGTATAATGACCACACATGATGCTCCATACTGTATACTGGCTGCACATGATGCTCCATATTGTATAATGACCGCACATGATGCTCCATACTGTATAATGACTGCACATGATGCTCCATACTGTATAATGACCCCACATGATGCTCCATACTGTATTATGGCCACAGTTCTCCATACTGTATAATGACATACAGGCACGCAGCTCACACACATGCAGCATCACACACACAGTATCACACATACACACGCAGCATCACAAACGCAGCTCACAAACACATGCAGCTTTGACACAAATGCATCACACATGCAGCCATCACACACACACACAGCCATCACACACACACGCAGTCATCACACACACACACGCAGCCATCACACACACACACACAGCCATGACACACACACGCAGTCATCACACACACACGCAGTCATCACACACACACGCAGTCATCACACACACGCAGCCATCACACACACACACGCAGCCATCACACACACACACGCAGCCATCACACACACATGCAGCCATCACACACACACACACACGCAGCCATCACACACACACACACACACGCAGCCATCACACACACACACACGCAGCCATCACACACACACACACGCAGCCATCACACACACACACACACGCAGCCATCACACACACACGCAGCCATCACACACATGCAGCCATCGCACACACACGCAGCCATCACACACACACACACGCAGCCATCACACACACACACACGCAGCCATCACACACATGCAGCCATCACACACACACGCAGCCATCACACACACCCAGCCATCACACACACCCAGCCATCACACACACACACACCCAGCCATCACACACACACACACACCCAGCCATCACACACACACACTCAGCCATCACACACACACACCCATCACACACACACACCCATCACACACACACACCCAGCCATCACACACACACACACACCCATCACACACACCCAGCCATCACACACACCAGATACCTCATACACACATGACACACACACAAATGCAGCATCACACATCTCACACACACACACACCCATCACACACACACACCCATCACACACACCAGATACCTCATACACACATGACACACACACAAATGCAGCATCACACATCTCACACACACACACACATCACACACACACAATCTCCTCTGTGGTGCAGGGGCGGCTGATCTGTCCATGTGCACTGCAGCTCTTCAGTTTCTCCGGCTGCTCACAGCTCTGCACTGTCCCGGCACCTCCCCCGTCTCTCCTTCTCTGCCGGGATAGCAGCTAAGAGCAGGAGACGCCAGAGCTCTGTGCACACACAGGAGGAAGTGAGTCGCTGACCTCTCATCTTGATCGCTGCTGGCTCTCTTCCTCAGCGTGGCAGCGCCGCACACACAGGGGGCGGGGGGGGGGGCGGGATCGGTCGGGAGGAGACCCAGCATGTATAAGAAAAAAAAAACAGCCACAAACCTAAGCTACTCAGGTGCCGCCCCCTGCATTGTCCCTGCCCTAGGCACGGGACATTAGTGTCCCGCCCGGGATCCCGGGGCTGGCTGTCAAAATCAGGACAGTCCCGCGGGATCCGGGACGGTTGGGAGGTATGTAAATGGGCCTAATAGCCCCACGCTCTATAATGGCCCACACTAGCCCTCCGCACAGTATTATGGACCCCACACAAACCTTTACACCCTATAATTGCATACAGTATAATGGCCCCCCAAATATAATGGCCGCACATAACCTTCCACATATAATAATAATAATCTTTATTTTTATATAGCACTAACATATTCCGCAGCGCTTTACAGTTTTGCACACATTATCACACATAGTATAATGCACCCCCCATAATCCTCCATATAGTATAATGCACTCCCCATGGTCCTCCATATAGTATGATGCACTCCCCATGGTCCTCCATATAGTATGATGCACTCCCCATGGTCCTCCATAGAATATAATGCACTCCCCATGGTGCTCCATACAATATAATGCACCCACCATGGTCCTCCATACTCTATTATGGCCACCAGTTACTGATTTAAATAAATATACACAATACTCACCTCTCCTCGTTCCACCCGATGCCCCAGTCTGCAGACTCAGAGAAGCGGGCGCGCTGTAATGAAGTTATCGCACCTGCTGCTCTGACATGTCAGACGCCGAAGAAGCATGATGGGGGTGGAAGCGTCAGCTGACACTCCCTCCATCATCATTGCTCGTGCTGACAGCTGGAGCCCCCCATCCAGCATGAGCATTTATGATGGAGGAGGAAGCGTCAGCTGATGCTTTCATCCCAATCGTTCTGCGCTGCCGGGTGGAGGGGGCCCTGTGCGGGCGCTAACAGCGGGTCCCGACGGCTCACAGGCCCCATTGCAGTGGCGTGGCCTGCTGCCATAGGTGGTACACCACTGGTCCTAGAGAGTTGAAACCTGGTTTAAAACCTTCAGAAGCGCCTGGTTTGCCTACATTCCAAATTTGGTGCAGATTGGTCCAGACACCAGTCGTTTGACCATGCATAAAGAACCGATAACAGAAATTAGTTTATATATATATGCAGCGCCCCAGAGTCCTGGTTGTTGCAGTACTGATGCTCCGCCGCTAAGGGGAGTGATGTTACGTCTGATGGCACTGAAGGAGTTCACCTGACCAGATATCACAGACACCAATACACTTCTCAGTCTGGCCTCCAGGGGGAGCTAAGGGTGCTATGTATTAGGCCACTCCTCACACTTGGGTAAAACTGGGGGTTAGATAGGAAGTTAGAGAGAAGCTGACTGGGTTGGAACCAGGCAACATCCTGTGGCAGAGGGTGTTGCAGGGGAAGATTCAGGGGGGTCCCTGTCAGGGGTGGGATCCTGACAGAGGCCTAGCGAACAGAAAGAACGTTACGGGACCGCGCTTGCACTTCATTGCGGCGGTACCCTAAGAAAGGACAAGAAGCGAGGTTTATTGTGAAGAGTGAGAAACGAGATCAACACAACAAGGAGATAACACCAGTAGGAGTCGTGCTGTAAGACCGAGGCAACATCCTACTGAGGCGCGTAGCCGGTGGCCGGAACGCCGAGGAAGTATTGAGCTCCAAGCTTTACTTCAAACCTACGGCAGGGCAGTCAGTTATAGGCGGGCTGTCTCACCCAAAATCACCTAAGCAGACACAGGGGGCAACATCTGGAGAGGGGCGACTCTAGGGTCCCGGAAGACCTCCGAGCCTACCCATCATACGGGTGCGTTCTAGCCATATCATCTGGGAGACGGAGAAGAACATCAGAATCAGTTGTGAGGGAACTTCAGAAACAGACACAACAGTTGTGGGGACTATCCCGTGGTGCTCAGCAGGGAAGGACCACAACACACAAGCGCTAGAAGGAAGGCACAGATTTCCACCTGCAAAGTGAACTCTGGAGGTGCCATCGGACAGGCCAGTCTCAGACAGCCCTGTTAACCGTACTCCGGATTGAGGATCCTGAAGCCTTCAGTAAAGAGGTAAAGAGACTGCAACCTTGTGTCCTCGTTATTCATCGCACCCTGCACCACACATTATCACTCTCAACTTCTACTGGACGCCCCTCAGCAGGGTCACGGACCGGGTCTAGCCACCGTGACAATCCCAGAACCGAGACAGAGAGGCCCGGTACCGGGTACCCCTCGGCCCTGCGACGGTGGGGGCGCTCTATATATATATATATATATATATATATATATATATATACATATATATATATATACACTCACCGGCCACTTTATTAGGTACACCTGTCCAACTTCTTGTTAACACTTAATTTCTAATCAGCCAATCACATGGCGGCAACTCAGTGCATTTAGGCATGTAGACATGGTCAAGACAATCTCCTGCAGTTCAAACCGAGCATCAGTATGGGGAAGAAAGGTGATTTGAGTGCCTTTGAACGTGGCATGGTTGTTGGTGCCAGAAGGGCTGGTCTGAGTATTTCAGAAACTGCTGATCTACTGGGATTTTCACGCACAACCATCTCTAGGGTTTACAGAGAATGGTCCGAAAAAGAAAAAAAATCCAGTGAGCGGCAGTTCTGTGGGCGGAAATGCCTTGTTGATGCCAGAGGTCAGAGGAGAATGGGCAGACTGGTTCGAGCTGATAGAAAGGCAACAGTGACTCAAATCGCCACCCGTTACAACCAAGGTAGGCCTAAGAGCATCTCTGAACGCACAGTGCGTCGAACTTTGAGGCAGATGGGCTACAGCAGCAGAAGACCACACCGGGTACCTCTCCTTTCAGCTAAGAACAGGAAACTGAGGCTACAATTTGTACAAGCTCATCGAAATTCGACAGTAGAAGATTGGAAAAACGTTGCTTGGTCTGATGAGTCTCGATTTCTGCTGCGACATTCGGATGGTAGGGTCAGAATTTGGCGTAAACAACATGAAAGCATGGATCCATCCTGCCTTGTATGGAGCATCTTTGGGATGTGCAGCCGACAAATCTGCGGCAACTGTGTGATGCCATCATGTCAATATGGACCAAAATCTCTGAGGAATGCTTCCAGCACCTTGTTGAATCTATGCCACGAAGAATTGAGGCAGTTCTGAAGGCAAAAGGGGGTCCAACCCGTTACTAGCATGGTGTACCTAATAAAGTGGCCGGTGAGTGTATATATATATATATACTGTAGTTTGAGAACCATAAGAGGCACCCCAAATTTTGGAGAGGAAAATAGAAAAAAAAAGTTTTAATAAAATGGTGGTGCGTCTTATAGTCCACTTTTACAGTACATTACCGGGGAAGGGGGAGCTGCCGTGGAGTGGGGTCCCTGGAAGTCTGGAGGCAGGGTCACTGCTGCTGAAGCTGGTGGTGGCAGCAGGGAGTGGGGCAATTCTGCTTGCTCCAGGCTGGTAAGAAGGGGTGTTCGGTGGTGCGAGGCTGCAGCGGGACCTGGACGTTTACAAAATGTCGGGAGTCTCTGCTTTTCCCATCTTTTTACTGAAGTGGACTTGGCAAAATGGGCGCCGGAGGCGGCACATGCACAGATTGAGATCTCCACCTTGCGGTAAACTACATTCGATTTATTAGACGCACCCCCCCGCTTTTCCTCAAAATTTTTGGGGAAAAGTGCATCATATAATCCTGAAAATACGGCATATACACACATTGTATCAACCGTTCCTGTTCATCATTTTAACTCCAATTAATAATTAATTTTTTTTATTTTAGGCATTATTCCTTTTTTGCCTTTGGTATTCGGTAATAAAATAAAAAAATGCTGTTTATTTTTGTTTTTAACCTTCTTTTGCACCTTTTCAGCATAAAAAGTTGTATGTTCTGCTAAAATATCACAAAATTTTGCGCAAATAATTCCAGAAGTACTTAAAATTACTTTAGGCTTCGCTCACATCTGGGTAAAAAAAGCGCTCTGATGTTGATCCAGAAAAGTAGGATGAGTGTCATGGGATTACACAGTGCATTTTTTCTAACTTAGCATCCGTATGATATCCTTATTCTATCTGTATGTAATGTGTTTCTAACATCATCTTTTATATTTTGTAATTATGTACCGTATATACTCGAAAATAAGACGAGGCACCTAATTTTACCACAAAAAAAATAGGAAAACTTACTGACTAGAGTATAAGCCTGGTATGCATTGTACCCTCATCCCTATCCTGGTGTGCATGGCTCCACATCCCTATCCTGGTCTGCATGGCTCCTCATCCCTATTCTGGTCTGCATGGCTCCACATCCCTATCCTGGTATGCATGGCTCCTCATCCCTATTCTGGTATGCATGGCTCCTCATCCCTAACCTAGTTTGCATGGCTCCTCATCCCTATCCTGGTATTCATTGTACCCTCATCCCTATCCTGATATGCATGGCTCTTCATCTCTATCTTTGTATACATGGCTCTTCATCCCTATCCATGATGCATGGTTCCTCATCCACTCACTCCTCATCTGCATGGCCTCCACTCACGTATCTTCCACCGGTTCCCTGTCTCGCCATGGTTTAAGCAGGTTTATGTGGTTTCCTTGGTAGGATTTCTTCAACCTGGCTGGTGGACCTCGTAGTTGACGTCACTCAGCTTTTCAACCACCTTGTATGGCCCCTGCCACTTGGACAGAAATTTACTTTCAACCGTAGGGATCAACATCAACACTCGCTCTCCAGGTCTAAACTGTCTCAGCCTTGCCGACCGATTGTAGGCCCTTGCCTGGGTTTCTTGTGCTTGAAGGAGGCTCTCTTTCACAATCGGCATCACCCTCGCTATCCTGTCCTGTATCTGGGCCACATGCTCGATGATACATCGGTGGGGTGTAACCTCTGCCTCCAAGGTCTCATTTGCAATATCTAGAATTCCCGAGGTTGTCATCCGTATAACAACTCGAACAGTGAGAACCCCGAAGAGGCCTAAGGAACTTCCCTAATAGAGAACAGCGGGTACGGGAGTAGGCAATCCCAGTCTCAGCCATTCTTTTCCACAACCTTTTTAAGCATGGACTTCAAGGTCTTATTGAACCTCTCCAACCAAACGTCCTTCTGCGGATGGTACACCGACGACCTGAGTTGTGTAATCTGTATAGCCTTACATAATTATCTCATTACCTTGGACATGAACGGCATTCCTTGTTGAAGAATGTCGTAAAGATAAAATGATGAAGCCGAGGACCATGCATCTCAGTTGACTAGTCCAAGATGTCCCTGGCAGCCTCTCAACACCTCGCTTCTCTAGATTGACAGGCCCTATGCGTGAGTGCTGTCCCAGACCTGTCAGTCTAGGGGAGCGAGGTGGGGAGAAGCCGCCGGGGACAACCTCTTGGACTAGTCAGCCAAGATGGTATTCTCTGAACCATTGCAACCATTTGAATCCTCATGCATTCATTTCTGCATTTTTTCTTTCACACTATGACGATGCAGGTTACATATGGTCTGTGTACATAAACCGTACTTGCTGGGTCTCCTGACCCGAGTTACCTGCCTCATGGTCATATAGAATCATAGAATGGTAGAGTTGGAAGGGTCCTCCAGGGTCGTCATGTCCAACCCCCTGCTCAATGCAGGATTCACTAAACCATCTCAGACAGATGTCTGTCCAGCCTCTGAAGACTTCCATTGAAGGAGAACTCACCACCTCTTGTTGCAGCCTGTTCCACTCATTGATTACCCTATCAAATTTTTTGTTCTAATATCTAATCTGTATGTTCTCCTTTTAGTTTAATTCCATTGCTTCTCGTGTTTCCATGTGCAAATGAGAATAATCATGATCCCTCTACACTGTGACAGCACTTCAGATTTCTGTAGACAGCTATTAAGTCTCCTCTTAGCCTTCTTTTTTACAAGCTAAACATTCCCAGATCCTTTAACCATTCCCTGTAGGACATAGTTTGCAGTCCACTCACCATCCTGATAGCTATTCTCTGAACTTGCTCCAGTTTTCAATGTCTTTTTTAAAATGTGGAGCCCAGAACTGGACACAGTATTCCAGATGAGGCGTGACCAAGGAGTAGTAGAGGGGGATAATTACTTCATGTGATCAAGACTCTGTGCTTCTCTTACTACATCCTAGAACTGTTTTCCCTTTTTGCTGCTGCATCACACTGTTGACTCATGCGAGGTCTGTGATCTATTAGTATATCCAAGTCTTTTTCACACATGCTTTTAGTTCTATTCCTCCCATTCTGAAGATGTAATTTTCATTTTCTTGCCCAGATGTAGAATCCTGCATATACACACGTGGTCAAAATTGTTGGTACCCCTCGTTTAATGACAGAAAAACTCACAATGGTCACAGAAATAACTTGAATCTGACAAAAGTAATAATGAATAAAAAAAAAAATCTATGAAAATGAACAAATGAAAGTCAGACATTGCTTTTCAACCATGCTTCCACAGAATTAAAAATAAAAAATAAAACTCATGAAATAGGCCTGGACAGAAATGATGGTTACCTTAACTTAATATTTTGTTGCACAACCTTTTGAGGCAAACACTGCATTTAAACGATTCCTGTAACTGCCAATGAGTCTTCTGCATCTCTCGACAGGTATTTTGGCCCCCGCTCCTCAAGAGCAAACTGCTCCAGTTGTCTCGTGTTTGAAGGTTGCTTTTTCTAGATGGCATGTTTCAGCTGTTTCCAAAGATGCTCAATAGGATTTAGGTCAGGGCTCATAGAAGGCCACTTCAGACTAGTCCAATGTTTTCCTCTTAGCCGTTCTTGGGTGTTTTTAGCTGTGTGTTTTGGGTCATTATCCTGTTCCAAGACCCATGACCTGTGGCTGAGACCAAGCTTTCTGACACTGGGCAGCACATTTCTCTCTAGAATCCCTTGATAGTCTTGAGATTTCATTGTACCTTGGACAGATTCTAGACAGCATGTGCCAGATGGAGCAAAGCAGCTCCAGAACATAACAGAGCCTCCTCCATGTTTCACAGTAGGGACAGTGTTCTTTTCTTGATATGCTTCATTTTTCCATCTGTGAACATAGAGCTGATGTGCCTTGCCAAAAAGTTCCATTTTTGTCTCATCTGTCGATAGGACATTCTCCCAGAAGCTTTGTGGCTTGTCAACATGTATTTTGGCAAATTCCTGTCTGTTTTTTTTTTTTTTAACAATGGTGTCCTCCTTGGTCATCTCCCATTAAGTCCACTTTGGGTCATACAACGACGGATGGTGCGATCTGACACTGATGTTCCTTGAGCTTGAAGTTCACCTTTAATCCGTTTAGAAGTTTTTCTGGGCTCTTTTGTTACCATTCGTATTATCCGTCTCTTTGATTTATCATCAATTTTCCTCCTGCGGCCACGTCCAGGGAGGTCGGCTACAGTCCCATGGATCTTACATTTCTGAATAATATGTGCAGCTGTAGTCACAGGAACATCAAGCTGCTTGGAAATGGCCTTATAACTTTGACATGTTTGTCTAGGATTTTCTTTCTAATCTCCTGAGACAACTCTTTCCTTCGCTTCCTCTGGTCCATGTTGAGTGTGATACACACCATGTCACCAAACAGCACAGTGAGTATCTGTAGCCCTATATACAGGCCACTCACTGATTCCAGGATTGTAGACACCAGTGATGCTAGTTAGTGGACACACCGCGATATAACATGTCCCTTTTGTCACATTATTTTCAAGGGTGCCATCATTTCTGTCCAGGCCTATTTCAGGAGTTTTATTTATTTATTTTTTTTAATTGTGTGGAAGCATGGTTGAAAAGCAAAGTCTGACTTTCATTTGTTCATTTTCATAGATCTTTTATTTATTATTACTGTCAGATTCAAGTTATTTTTTGTGTGACCATTGTGGGATTTTCTGTCATTAAACGAGGGATACCAACAATTTTGACCATGTATGTATAAAGCGATTAGCTCAGGTCAGGAGAGCTAGCGGTCAGACATGCCAGAACCTTCAGTCTGGAGACCCTCATACACATTTAGACTGTTGTCTGAGCCTTTTCGACATCGGCGGGTCTGTCCGAAGTTTGTCTAATGTTTATGGAGGCCTTCAGAGAGAAAAAGCAGCTGCATCCCCCTCCTCTCTGCCTTCTATGAACAAACTTTTGCAAGTTGCTGAGTAATAAAGAAAAAAAAAAAAAAAAAAAAAAAAAAAAAAAGAGTAAAAATAAACGAGTCGTGTACAGAAAACATTTAATTTTTTTTTTACAATTAAAAAGACAGTAACAAAACAATATTTATAAAATCAGTAAACATAACCTCAACGATGGAAAGGACACAGAGAAAAAACAAAACAAAACAGGGTTTGGTGACGAAAACATTCGATTTAACCAGTATAAAATCAACAAACCTCTATAGAGAATTGCTAGAGAGACATGGGGGGCTTGTGTGCGGATCCCCCCTCTGGACACGCATCCGTATCTATTGCCTGATAAATCGGACGTGTCCACGAGAAGTGACCCGATCAGATGGTGCCCAAATAAATAAGACTGATTTGTCCATCAAACGCTTCTTAAAAGTCAGCAGATCATGAAACGAGGGGATTTTAACAAATTTCGAGGTGTCAAGCTTACAACAGCACCGGTCGCCTATGGACTTAGTGATGTTCCTAGCTCCAGCCCAGTGGTCTCCAGCCTGGGGGGGTCATAAACTGGTGTGAAATGACAATTGCCCTGAAAGCACCAGGCCATCAGGAAACGCCGGGGGTCCCTACAAAGTGTTGGGGGCGATCTAACTGTTCAACAGATTTGGAGACGTATTAAAATTATAAAACCAAAAGATAAAAGGTAAAAACAGCAGCGATTTGTTAGTTCCACAGCAGATGGTCCACGTGCCAGGACTGTGGAGCTACATTAGTAATGCCCGGTGTGGAGAGGAGACATGGCGGAGGAGCTCAGAGGCCACGCGGGGACAGGGCGGTGCGGAACAGACTTTGGCCTCCTGACTTTATGTACGTTATGTCCATTTCTGTAGGTGTGATCTGCACGTACACGAAGCTGCCCATAGTCTCCTGCTCACCCTGGAAAAACCGCAAGTAACCTTTGGGAATCTTTCCTTCGTGTCTGCGGGAGTTTTCCATAAAGTTTCCCGCTCCGCTCAGCACGTATCCGATGCCGCTGTCATCCTGCAGGTACTGGAAGAGGAACAGAGTCATGTTAGGGGTCAGGATAGAACACAGAGGTTCGCTGGCGTTACAGAATAGTGTTTGTAGGTTAGGGAAGAGGTCTCGTCCACCTGACCGCTGCAGCCAATCTCGTGACCACGGACCCTAGGGATGCGCTTGCAGCCGCTGACGGAGAGGACCACTAGAGTCCCATACCCAACCATTAAATACTAGAAGTAGGTTGTATGTAGATAGCAAATTGATTAGCACAACCCTGGTCCTGTAGTCAGGTCAGAACATCATGGCCGCCGGATGGTGACGAACTGCGCCTCTTCGAGAGGATACAAAGAAGAAGAGGCGCTGAGGATGTCGGCAGGTAGAAGGAGATTTGTGGGGCTCACAAGGACCATGGACCAGGGTCCTGCAAATTGATTTGCTCATCTCTAGTTATTCCCACCCTATCCACAACTTGCTGATCACAGGGGTCCGTCCGCAGCGGCCACACATGCACGCCACCGCTTCATCCACAGTGTACGGGACTGCCATGTCCATATTTGCTACCAGGATCCCGGTGCTAACCACTGAGCCACCGTGCCGCCCATGCAGAGAAGACACCTACCTGCATATTGTGATCATGCCCACAGAGGTAAGCGGTGACTCCGTACTTCTTAAGCAGAGGCTCGAGATGGTGGATGAGACAGCTAGTAGGCCCATGCTCCGCTATTGACCACACAGGGTAATGTCCGGCCACTAGTAAGTATTCGTCCTTCGAAGCCTGCAGTTTCTCCGTCAGCCATTGTAGTTGTTTCTCTGCCAGCCTCACGTTTGTCGCTCCCAGCGGCTGCCCCCCTAGGAAGTCGTCAGAGTTCCCACACAGGACAACTGTGTCCAGCATCAGCAGTCTCACAGATACATTGGTGCTGGGGATCTTGAAGGACAAGTCGTAGTAGAGATCTGGATATTTCCTGTATGAGGGAAGATAAAAGGCGTCATGGATGAAATAGACCCTGGAGAAACATGGCCAAAAACCAGCACCGCAGCCATCCACTGGGATGAGTCCACAATAGCACCTCGACTTGAATGAAGTGAAGGGTGCTGAGCTGTAATACCTCACACATCCAGTAAACAGGTGTGGCGCCATTTCATTAAGTTTCCCTCCTTCCATAAATCTATAATCTGGTGATAGCCTTATTCTGACACAGTCGGGTCAGCAGGATCTGAACAGCTCCTATTACTCCCCTTCAGAAAGTCACCACCCACAGCAGCCACTAGTGGGAGCTCACTGTGCAGATTTACCTGGCTCCAATGGGGTTAGAGGAGTTGTCCTGTTAGAAACGGACCACAGATGCCCCAATCCATCATCATGTGCTACATGCCCGCGCTTGGCACCCCCTGCTCCTGGCCCGTGCTCGGCAGCCCAGCTCCTGGCCCGTGCTCGGCAGCCCCGCTCCTGGCCCGTGCTCGGCAGCCCCGCTCCTGGCCCGTGCTCGGCAGCCCCGCTCCTGGCCCGTGCTCGGCAGCCCCGCTCCTGGCCCGTGCTCGGCAGCCCCGCTCCTGGCCCGTGCTCGGCAGCCCCGCTCCTGGCCCGTGCTCGGCAGCCCCGCTCCTGGCCCGTGCTCGGCAGCCCCGCTCCTGGCCCGTGCTCGGCAGCCCCGCTCCTGGCCCGTGCTCGGCAGCCCAGCTCCTGGCCCGTGCTCGGCAGCCCAGCTCCTGGCCCGTGCTCGGCAGCCCAGCTCCTGGCCCGTGCTCGGCAGCCCAGCTCCTGGCCCGTGCTCGGCAGCCCAGCTCCTGGCCCGTGCTCGGCAGCCCAGCTCCTGGCCCGTGCTCGGCAGCCCAGCTCCTGGCTCGTGCTCGGCACCCCCTGCTCCTGGCCCGTGCTCGGCACCCCCTGCTCCTGGCCCGTGCTCGGCACCCCCGCTCCTGGCTCGTGCTCGGCACCCCCTGCTCCTGGCTCGTGCTCGGCACCCCCTGCTCCTGGTTCGTGCTCGGCACCCCCTGCTCCTGGCTCGTGCTCGGCAGCCCAGCTCCTGGCCCGTGCTCGGCACCCCCGC
This sequence comes from Ranitomeya variabilis, assembly GCF_051348905.1. Taxonomy (NCBI): domain Eukaryota; kingdom Metazoa; phylum Chordata; class Amphibia; order Anura; family Dendrobatidae; genus Ranitomeya; species Ranitomeya variabilis. The sequence goes on from NC_135236.1 coordinate 51,059,275, forward strand.
TCCTGGCTCGTGCTCGGCACCCCCTGCTCCTGGCTCGTGCTCGGCACCCCCTGCTCCTGGCCCGTGCTCGGCACCCCAGCTCCTGGCTCGTGCTCGACATAGGAGAGCATTACATGTCTCAGCACGTGGAGGGACTGTCTGACAGCTCATTTTCCTATCTAAGCCAGCCCCCTTTTATCACAGAGATGTATAGGCAGAGTAGGGGTCTTTACTATTAGGGTATGTGCACACGTTCAGGTTTTTTCGCTATAAAAACTCATTAAAAACACATACATTATGCATCCTATCATTTAGAATGCATTCTGCATGTTTTGTGCACATGGTGCGTTTTTTCCGCGAAAAAAATGCATCGCGGTAAAAAAAGCAGCATGTTCATTAATTTTGCTTTTTTTTTTCACGTTTTTCCCGCTATGCCATGCATTGGGAAAAAACGCACAAAAAACGTGTCAAAAACGCGGTAAAACGCATGCGGATTTCTGGCAGAAATGTCCGGTTTTTGTCAGGAAAATTTCTGCCAGAAATCCTGACGTGTGCACATAGCCTTAGGCTACCATAACTTTTTATGCTTTTCTTTTTTTTTTTTTTTAAAGCTGTACAACTCCTAATACAGTGAGCTCCCTCTAGTGGTGACTGCAGGGAGCCGGAATAAAAAGAAAAAAAAACTCGGGGAATATAGTTAGCCTTACCAGCGAGAAGACACGTTGCTGTAGGCGATCTGAGCTGTGACGTTTCCATTGTGGTCGTGATTGCCGGCGAGGACGTACCACGGGACATCGCGCAGCGACTCCCCATTAAACACATTCTCGAATGTTGCCTGGAAGGAAATTACGCACGGGATTAGATACATGGGTTTACAGTCACATGTAAATAATGGAAAGACCGGCAGTGTTATAATTCGGTGCTTGCTGTCAGTGAATGTCTGAGCGTTTGTTACAATGTGTCAGTGTAGGTAATGGTAACCAGTAGGGTCAGGACAGGAGAGATCTCAGGCATTGCTAACGTTCCGGATGCTGAGACCTTTCGGGTCACAAGAGTAAGGACCATTCTCCTTTATCATCAGATGTTTGCTATGTAATCTCAGAGCACCATAATATAGAGGCTGAGACCCTGATTCCAGCGATGTGTCACTTACTGGGCTGCTTGCTCTCATTTTGAGATAATGACAGTTTTCTCGGCTGAAGATCTAGCATTGCTCAGAATGCCGAACCCTGTATAACCCCGCCCACACCACTGATTGGCTGATTAAGGTGTACACTGTGCAATGATAGCTGCCAATCAGCTGTTAGGGGCGGGATTACACAGAGCATCTGACTAGGAGGCAGGAGACACCTAGTCCTGCAGTGATAATCTCCTGCTGATAAAACACTGATTTTATTGAAACAGCAACGCGCAGCTCAGTAAGTGACATCGCCGGAATCAGGGTCTCTGCCCCTACATTATGCTGCTCTCAGATTAAATAGCAAAAACCCGCTGAGAGATTCCCTTTAAAGCCTGGTTTACACACATTCAATTCCTGCCAATCAGTCCGATCTTACAGACAATGCAATCAGTTGGATTTGGCCGTTTTCTTGTAGATATTCTGAGAAGGCAAAATCCATTCATGTTTTTGATCTGTTATCAATTTATGAGATGGCAATATACCCTTTAAGTCATAATATATTGGTAACTATATATAAAAAAAATTGCTGGTAATTAAAGGATCATGTAATTAGAGACTTTTTCTTTAGAAACAGCGCCAGCCCTGAGGATGGGTTGTATCCGATGTTATATCTCAGGCCCATTGATGTGAATAGAGCAGAGTTGCAATACCACACACAACCCATGATCAGGGGTGGCGCCATTTCTCAAAGAAAGCAAACATTTTTTCTAATCCCAGACTAACATCCAGTGTGTGGCTAATCACTGGGACTATCCCGGGGTTTCTTCTTTACAATAGGGTAGAAATTCTGTACTGATTCATTTAGTTAAATATTCACGTTCAGATTTTCAGATAAAGAGCAACAAATCTCCAGCAAACATTAAGCTTAATGATTCTGCCTACCCGCTGCCACCACTAGAGGGAGCGTCCTACATTGCCATCAATACCCCAGTATGCAGTGAGCTCCCCCTGGTGGTGGCTGCAGGCGGAATTGTATTTGTCACCAGGTCTCGTCAGGTGATGAAACGAAGGAGCACGTTGTGCCGGACTGACTAATGACCTGGAGACAAAAAGGCGGAGATCCACTATGACAGAAAATGTTCACTGAAGTGTGGCGGGTGGTTTGGCCTATGATCCAGTGAGCACTGCTGATTTCAGCGTAAATTGTTGTCAGAGGGGCTCAGGTTTTCTGGCGAGGACATGTCACCGCCAATAGTGCATTTATTTCTTTACCTTAAATCTGATGTCTGTCACGTTTTTCACGCCGTCATAATAGAAGTTGTCACCCACAGACAGGATGAAGTCGGCCCCCCATTTGGATACGATATGGTCAAGCTCGTCTGCGACCAGTAGTTCTTGTTTGGTGGTGTAAGGGGGAAGGGGCAGGCCGCCCCAGTCACCAATCACAGCAAAGCGAAGAGAGGGGTCGCCGTCCTGCGGGGGGCTCCACAGGGTCTTCATAGAGACACATGGCAGAAAGGCCAGGAGGACGACAAGCTTCTCCATGTTGTGTCTGTGCGGGAAACATAAGTTGTAAGAGACCAAATGTAAAATCACATAAACCAGAGAGGGTACCCCAAAACTCATCCATCACATAGGGGGGACATAACCATCTGCATGGGCTGTGGGATGCTGAGCAGTGTATCTAAGCCCGCCATATGTGATACTGTCTGCTGAGCAGTGTATCCAAGCCCATTATGTGTGATGCTGTCTGCTGAGGTGTATCTAAGCACATCATATGTGATACTGTCTGCTGAGCTGGTGTATCTAAGCCATTATGTGTGATACTTGTAGATTGTGAGCCCTCACGGGCAGGGTCCTCTCTCCTCCTGTACCAGTTGTGATTTGTATTGTTCAAGATTATTGTACTTATTTTTATTATGTATACCCCTCCTCACATGTAAAGCGCCATGGAATAAATGGCGCTATAATAAAAATTAATAATACTGTCTGCTGAGCTGGTGTATCTAAGCATAATATGTGTGATACTGTCTGCTTATCCGGTGTATCCAAACCCATTATGTGTGATACTGTCTGCTAAGCCAGTGTATCTAAGCACGTCATATGTGATACTGTCTGCTGCGCCGGTGTATCCAAGCTCATCATGTGATACTGTCTGCTGAGCCAATGTATCTGAGCACGACATAGGTGATACTGTCTGCTTAGCCGGTGTATCCAATCCCATTATGTGCGATACTGTCTGCTGAGCCGATGTATCTAAGCACGTCATAGGTGATACCGTCTGATCTTGTGTATCCAAATCCATTATGTGAGATACTGTCTGCCGAGCTGGTGTATCTAAGCACATCATATGTGATACTGTCTGCTGAGTCGCTGTATCCAAGCCCATTATGTGTGATCCTGTCTGCTGACGTAATGTATATAAGCCCATTATGTGCGATGCTGATCTGATGTATCTAAGCTCATGAGTTAGTGACAAAATATATATACTGAGTGGAGAGAGGTTGAACTTGATGGACCTAGGCCTTTTTTCAACCTATGTAACTACGGTATATGTGTGATACTGTCTGCTGAGCTAATGAATCTAATCCCATCACGTGTGATACTGTCTGCTGAGCTGATGTATCTAATCCCATCATGTGTGATACTGTCTGTTCAACTGATATATCCAATCCCATCATGTGGAATACTAAATGCAGGACTGATGTATCTAAGCCCATCATATTGGATACGGTCTGCTGAACTGATATATCTAAGCATATCATGTGATTTTGTCTACTGGGCCGCAGGGCCGGTGTATCTAAGCCTTTTATACCTGCAGCTCTGGTGGTGTCTCCGGAGCTGGTGTATCCAAGCTGACAATGTGTGGATCAGTTTAGAAGCGCGCGTCGCCGCTCCGTACATCCTCATCTTCCTCCATTGTGTTTTTGTTAGGCCGGCGTCACACTCGGCGTAAGACAATACGCCACGTATTATACGTCCGTACTACGGCCGTAATACGGAGAAATGTTCCCAAAATAGTGATCCGTAGTCAGGGTGTGTCAGCGTATTTTGCGCATGGCATCCTCCGTATGTAATCCGTATGGCATCCGTACTGCGAGAGTTTCGCGCAGGCTTGCAAAACCGACATCTAATGGATTTATGTGCTCAAATGTTCATTAAAACATATATACAGTGTAATATATATATATATATATATATATATATATATATATATATATATATATATATATATATATATATATATATATATATATATATATATATATATATGTCATTGAGACACATATATATATATATTCTGTATTTAGATTTCATTCTGCGCGATATCTGTGAAAAGCCGGTAATTCAATTGCCGGCTTTTCATTTCTCCTGCACAAACCCGACAGGATATGAGACATGATTACATACAGTAAACCATCTCATATCCCCTTTTTTTTTTGCATATTCCACACTACTAATGTTAGTAGTGTGTATGTGCAAAATTTCAGCACTGTAGCTGCTGAAATAAAGGGTTAAATGGCGGAAAAAATTGGCGTGGGCTCCCGCGCAATTTTCTCCGCCAGAATGGTAAAGCCAGTGACTGAGGGCAGATATTAATAGCCAGGAGAGGGTCCATGGTTATTGGCCCCCCCGTGGCTAAAAATATCTGCCCCCAGCCACCCCAGAAAAGGCACATCTGGAAGATGCGCCTATTCTGGCACTTGGCCACTCTCTTCCCACTCCCGTGTAGCGGTGGGATATGGGGTAATGAAGGGTTAATGCCACCTTGCTATTGTAAGGTGACATTAAGCCAGATTAATAATGGAGAGACGTCAATTATGACACCTATCCATTATTAATCCAATTGTTGGAAAGGGTTAAAAAACACACACACACATTATTAAAAAGGATTTTAATGAAATAACACAGCGGTTGTTGTAATAATTTATTGTTCTCGCAATCCATTTCCAGGCCCTCGCTTGGCAAAATAATAAACGCACAAGATACATACCTTCTGATGTCAGATCAGGTCCCACGAAGTAATCCATCTGAAGGGGTTAACTAATATTACAGGCAGAGCTGCGATAAACCACTCGCTCGTGCCTGTAATCCCCGGGTGCTGAAAGGAAAGCAGGATCTGTACTTACATTGAGTCGCGGTGATGTGCCCCTGCTGGATGTTCTCATGAACTGCAGCCTGGGAACTTTTTCCCACGCTCCAGGTCATATGAGGACATCCACCAGGGGGCGCCTCACCGCGACTGAAGGAAATGTAGGTCAATGACCTACATTTCATTCATTCGCCGGGGATTACAGGCACGGAGCACACAGCTGCATTAGCAGGGCTCCTGCCTGTAATATTAGTTAACCCCTTCAGATGGATTACATCGTGGGACGTGATCTGACACCAGAAGGTATGTATATTGTGCGTTTATTATTTTGCCAAGCGAGGGTTTGCAAATGGATTGCGAGAACAATAAATTATTACAACAACCGCTGTGTTTATTTCATTAAAATCCTTTTTAATCATGTGTGTGTGTGTGTGTGTGTTTTTTAACCCTTTCCTACAATTGGCTTAATAATGGATAGGTGTCATAATTGACGCCTCTCCATTATTAATCTGGCTTAATGTCACCTTCCAATAGCAAGGTGACATTAACCCTTCATTACCCCATATCCCACCGCTACAGGGAGTGGGAAGAGAGTGGCCAAGTGCCAGAATAGGCGCATCTTCCAGATGTGCCTTTTCTGGGGTGGCTGGGGGCAGATGTTTTTAGCCACGGGGGGGCCAATAACCATGGACCCTCTCCTGGCTATTAATATCTGCCCTCAGTCACCGGCTTTACCACTCTGGCGGAGAAAATTGCGCGGGAGCCCACGCCAATTTTTTCCGCCATTTAACCCTTTATTTTACAAGCTACAGCGCACAAATTTTGCACATACACACTACTAACATTAGTAGTGTGGAATATGCAAAAAAAAGGGGATATGAGATGGTTTACTGTATGTAACCATGTCTCATATCCTGTCGGGTTTGTGAAGGAGAAATGAAAAGCCGGCAATTGAATTACCGACTTTTCACTAACACCGCTGCGTATTTCTCGCAAGTCACACTGCAGGTCCGTGTGGAATCCGTATTTTTCTCGCCCCCATAGACTTTCATTAGCGATTTTTTTGCGCAATACGCTGACAAACGCAGCATGCTGCGATTTTGTACGGCCATAGAAAGCCGTATAATACTGAACCGTAATATACGGCTAATAGGAGCAGCCCCATTGAGAATAATTGTGCCGTATGTAATGCGAGTTTTACGGACGTAGTTTCTGCGCTCTTACGTCCGTAAAACTCGCCAGTGTGACGCCGGCCTTATGGTGAGGAGCCAATAACTGGGGAACGATGGATCGTAGCAGCGCTCGTTCCTGACTATTGGGTCGTCTGAACCGGCTGACAATCAATAAAAGCAAAACGAGCACCGATCAGAAGGTCTACAAGGGCCATCATCAGGGACAGATCACCATCCCCAGGTCCAATCCCTGATGATCAGGAGCAGTTTGCGGCCATGCTGTGAGCACTGAGGACGGCACCTACATATCGCTGTAGTATTTCCCATATATAATGCTATCTTCTTATTAGTGGGATTTCCTTTGAGGTTTTTTGGGTAAGTGTGCGGAGGACAGTGCTATTTGGTGCACTGAGCCCCCCCCTGCTTGTCCTCACCTCCGCCTAGTCACATGTCTATGGGGGAGGATTGCTTTCCAAATAATCCTGACTATAGGTTTGCCTGCTATTTAACAAATCCTTCTCAAATACCCATTTAGGCGTTTTTTGTAACAAATGGAGGAGGGGGCCGGAGTCTTTTGTCACACCACTCAGTCTCTCCTAAAGCCCCTCCGTACACATTAGACTAAAGTCCAACTCTCCCACAGATATCGTCCATCAGTCTTAGGGTACCGTCTCACAAAACGATTTACCAACGATCACGACCAGCGATACGACCTGGCCGTGATCGTTGGTAAGTCGTTGTGTGGTCGCTGGAGAGCTGTCACACAGTCCGCTCTCCAGCGACCAACTATGCCGAAGTCCCCGGGTAACCAGGGTAAACATCGGGTTACTAAGCGCGGCCCTGCGCTTAGTAACCCGATGTTTACCCTGGTTACCAGCGAACGCATCGCTGGATCGCTGTCACACACACCGATCCAACGATGACAGCGGGAGATCCAGCGACGAAAAAGAAAGTTCCAAACGATCTGCTACGACGTACGATTCTCAGCAGGGTCCCTGATCGCAGTAGCGTGTCAGACACTGCGATATCGTATGGATATCGCTGGAACGTCACGGATCGTACCGTCGTAGCGACAAAAGTGCCACTGTGTGACAGTACCCTAAGGCCGGCATCACACTAGCAGTATTTGGTCAGTATTTTACATGAGTATGTGTAAGCCAAAACCAGGAGTGGAACAGTCAGAGGAACAGTATAATAGAAACATCTGCACCACTTCTGCATTTATCACCCACCCCTGGTTTTGGCTTACAAATACTGAGGTAAAATACTGACCAAATACTGATAGTGTGACGGAGCCTAATGTGTATGGGGCTGTCCCTCGACAGATGATGTCAGGGGAGAGAAGTATCCGGCACTGCAGGGTGCAGAGGAGTCTGCAGTGGACCGCTTGGCCGAAAGAGCTATGTAATGTGTATGGGGCCAATATATTAGATAGCTTCCAACTCCACCTAAACATGAACCCCAAGTTTGGCCAAAGCTCTGCCAAACACTTTTGAAGGGGAATTATCTCCCCAGATAATAAAAGGATGGGGCATGCTGAAATTCATTATGCCCCATCCATCTTTCTCCCAACATCTGTTGCTGAGGTAAGTCAGGACACCACCATACACATAATGGTTGAACTGTCCTGATGAAATTGGTGGGTTTCTCTGAAGTCTATCTATGGCTACGTTCACATTTGCGTTGTGCGCCGCAGCGTCGGCGCCGCAACGCACAACGCAAACAAAAACGCAGTTGCGTTTTGAACAAAAAACGCTGCGTTTTGCGCCGCATGCGCCCCCCCAAAATCTATACAATGTTTTGCATATTTATTGGAAAACACATGCGTCGTACAACGCACCACGACGCAAGTACTTGCGTCGTCTGCGTTGTCAATACAAATCAATGGGAAAAAAGGCGCATCGACGACGCAAAAGCGACGGAAACACGACGCATGCGTTTTTTAAAAAGTCAGCGCCGCAAAAAAAAATGCAACATGTTGCGTTTGCCGCGCCATGACAGGTGCGCCCTAACGCCGCATGCGGCGTACGACGCACCAAAACGCATGACAACGCATGTACATGCGGCGCCATGCGGCCCCAATGTTAAAGATAGGGCCGCACGACGCATGCGTTTTGTTGCGGCGACGACGCTGCGGCGCACAACGCAAATGTGAACGTAGCCTAATGCGTATGGGGGCTCTGAAGGGTAAGACCAAATAGAGCTACAGCAAAAAAAAATGCATCTTTGTATTTGCTTGTTAAACAATCAATCGATTTCGCTAGAGAACATAATAATAATAATAATAATAATAATAATAATAATAATAATCTCTTTATTTATTTCCACCAAACCATATAGTTTGACCACATGATTTTGTAGCTTCCCCTGAAAAACTAAGAGATTGTTTTACTGGCAACATGGCTGTTCCATTTGGCCTCACCCTTAGATCTGGAAGGCTGGTGCTGAGGACAGTCACCTCCAGAATCTCATCAGGGAGGGTTCACAGACAAAAAAACCAACCCAAAACCATCTCATCAAAGAGGAATCCTGCATAAGACAGGGCCCGAAATACCTGCAAAACCAGGCCCAAAACACAATGGGGTAGAGGGGGAGGGAGGTTCCCATTTTTGCATTTCTTTTCATTGCATTCTACAAGCACCAGAAACTAAAGATGCAAGAAACAAATCAACAAATGCGCATTATGCCGGCCCCCCATAATAGCATAGCGCAAGACAAAAAAAAGAAAAGTGAGTTTAAAAGAAAAAAAAAATGGAAATAATGAATCGAGGCTGGGGCAAAACGGCAACTTTGGCCACAACGTAAGTCGTGGGATCGAAGGTCGATCTGTGCTGCTGCTACATCGCAGCATAATGCAGGTGAATGGGGTCACAGTGCAAAACAAAAGGCTATGTGCCCACCTTGCGGATTCGTGTGCGGATTTTTCCACACCATTTTTGAAAAATCCACAGGTAAAACGCACTGCGTTTTACCTGCGGATTTACCCTGCAGTTTTACACCTGCGGATTCCTATTAAGGATCAGGTGTAAAACGCTGCGGAATCCGCACAAAGAATTGACATGCTGTAGAAAATACAACGCAGCGTTTCCACGCAGTATTTTCCGCAGCATGGGCACTGCTTGATTTGGTTTTCCATAGATTTACATAATACTGCGCAGCGTCAAATCCGCACCGTGTGCACATAGCCTAAGGAACCACATCAAAAATGTGACCCACATTCACCTGCATTATGTGGGGATGTACACCTGCATTTTACATTATTGGTTTTATAAGTATTTTTTATGTTTCCCACATCTTCCCAATTGCAAAGTTTAGCAGAATACGCAACTGTTTTGTAAAGGATGGTTATTAGTAAAGGGGAAGAGACGTGTGCGGGGGAGGGGGATGTGGTGCTGTACACTTATCGTCATGTGAGGAACCAAAAGATAAACATGAGACGCCCTGTGTACCGCACACCGAAAACAGGCATTATGTGGGTATATATATATATATATATATATATATATATATATATATATACACACACACACGCCATGAAGTATATGTGAGTCATGTGCAGGGTAGATATCGTTAGTCAGGATTAAATTAATCATTAACGCCAAATTCACAGGGCCAAGCTGCACGTAAACACAAGGCCCGAACTATAAAAACAGGTAGTTACCCATAGCAACCAATCAGGATTCAGCTTTCTTTCTCCAGAGGGCTTCTAAATGATGAGAGCTGTAACCTGATTGGTCACTAAGGACAAGTGCTACATTAGCTTTCCCACATCTCTTTGATGTGCAGATGATCCCTATAATTATACATTTACCCACAGAGATCCCCTTTATAGCTGTGGTTGTCATAAAAGATGTATAAAAAGTGCAGTACGGGCTGTATATACTCGTAGTAGGAAGTGCTTTAGTAAACAAGCTGCGCATACAATGACTACAAGTGCCAGGAAAACATAAGGCGGGTGGCTAGCACTTGTAGTCCCATAATAACTCATATCCCAGCCTAATTATATATATATATATATGTATATATATATTCTCATCAGTAACTAAGCACGACATTATCCCGTAGAATGTAAGTCCGCAAGGACAGGGTCCTCTCCCCTCTATACCAGTCTGTCAATGTAAATTAGTTTACTGTAAACGATATCTATAACTCTGTACGTAACCCCTTTTCTCACGTACAGCACCATGGAATTAATGGTGCTATATAAATAATTAATAATAATAATATACTAAGTGCACAGTGTAATGGCTGCAGTGCTCCTTACCTTGCTCCTCTCTCCTCTGCTGTCTTCACAAGGAAGCCCTTTGCCATTTAAAAACTTCACACAATACCTTTACCCCACACCCCTTCTGTCTCAAATTACTCAGCTTACCAGGAGGAGGACACCACAGCTTCCTCCAGCTTCTCACACAATAGTACACAAGCTTCTTAAATTCCTCAACAAAAGCAAAAAAAAAAAAGCAAAAATTTGCTGATTACAATGATTGCAAAAAGTTCATAGCTTTTTTTTTACCGGCGTCAGCACTGGGCGGCGCGGAGTTCATGGCCGTTCACTTAGTGGCGAGGCTTGGGGCTCAGCCTGACCACAATGAAGGAAATAGCTTGTTACTAACGAGCTGTGATGAGCACATTATACACATGAAATGGCAGGAACCTAGATAAGGAGTTCAAGTAAACCAGCGCCGGTGATGGCACCCAGATTACGTGATGGCATCAGGGCCTGCATATATTAATGACATCTAATAATCATGGTGTAGCTTCATGAATGAAGATTTGTGAAGGATAGGGAGTGTCCACCTCAATTACGTGCTCGTTGGTGGCTGATTATTATTATAGCACCATTTATTCCATGATGAGGCTGATGAGGCCATTGTGGGATAAGCAGTTGACTACAGGGAAAGAACTGACTTTGGCATGAGGCTGCAGTAATGCCCTGGTTCTTGCACTGTTTTCTTGGCTAATCCCGCATGCCGTCTCAAAGGAGGAGACCTCTTTGTGGACAGTATGGCTCCAGCGTCCACGGTTAGCAGCTAGGGCAGGCGACTAACTAAGGTCAACATGGAAGACATGAAGGGATTTCTTCATGATGTTTTTATATCAAGTTCACTATAAAATGCCATTTTGGGTAGACGACGATCTTCCATCCTGGAGATGTGTCCTACCCGGTATAACTTCTTCTTAAGCAGCATGCCCTCGATTCTTGGAACTGCAGCCTGTTGAAGAAATGCGATATTGGTGAAGAAATCCTTCCCATTGATTTGCAGGATTGTACGGAGTCAGCGATGATGGAAGCACTCGAGTAGGATATGGTGGTGGCAGAGAACCCACGTCTCGGACCCATACAAGCAAATTAATGATGGCTTTGTGCACGCCGACCTTAGATCTTTTCTCCAGATACTTGTTGTTCCAGACTCTTTTATACTGTCTACCAAATGCTCTGTATGCCTTTTTTCTAATATACTATTGCCGTCTGTTAAGAAAACCCCCACAAAGTGGATGCAGATGAATGGGGTCAATGTGACTTGAAGGGTACCTCCACAAACAAGTCACAGAAAGTCAGACTAGTTGTATTTGCGATTTGCTGGTCTCAATAAGTGGCAGTGTGACCCCATTCACCTGCATTAAGCTGCGATTTAGCAGCGGCACAGAGTGGTCTTTGGCTGTTTGACCTGTGTTGTGGCCAAAGTCGTCGTGTGGTCTCATAAATGTGTACTTCAACACCTGATCCTATTGTTCTCTCAGGAGATAAGCGATGGCCCGTGGTGTCTGGTGGCAGCTTACTCCACTCTTACAATTGAAAATTGAAAATTCCTGTGGCCAAATTAGCACTCAGCTTACAGATATTTAGGACTGCCTTCAGATGGCCGTGTCCATGTGAGGTTCAATGTCCTCAACCTCATTGCAGATGAGTGAAGGAGCTTCTTCTGCCATTAAAACAGTCACTGTCTTGCCTATAAAACACACTAGACCAGTTCTTGTGTAGACTATCGTCATGTAGACAAACATTGGTCAGTAAGCGATCCGTGAAGGCACAATGCTCCAAAATACTGTCGTTTGAATGTAGCCTATGATGTATGGGCACCATTGCACAGGCTTAAAGGGGTTCTCCACTATGTTTTTAATTTTCACAAGGGGCAATTCATCCTGGAAGGAAAAAAAAGAAGACACTCTTGTCTCCAGAATTCACTCCATTCTCCAGTGCTGGTTTGGAAATAATCATCACATCATGACTACCAGTGACCTGACCTTTGGCTGCCGGGTCAAGTGGTCGGAATTTCTTTTTTTACACGTCAAGTTATTTTATTACTAACAACTAGGGTTGAGCGAAACGGGTCGTCCATTTTCATAAGTCGCCGACTTTTGGCAAAGTCGGCGTCTCATGAAACCCGACCCGATCCCTGTGCGGGGTCGGCCATGCGGTACGCGATCTTGGCGCCAAAGTCGCGTTTCGTATGAGACAGAGACAGAGACAGAGACAGAGAGAGAGAGAGAGAGAGAGTAGCGCCGGGTCGCAGGTGAATATGAGCCCTTAAAGAGGAAAACTGAAGTGAGCAGGTAAAAAGGGCGGATGAAAAACCATCAAAAGGAAATAGGAAGAGGGGTAATGATTACTGCCCGCACACACTCTCATCACTGTATGCAATGTACAGGAAGCAATGCAAAAATACCCAGACTCATATTGTTCAGTATGCCAAGCAATTAATGCCTAGCTACTTACATACCACTCCATGATAATTATATTCAAAAAGGAGAAACATTGGAATTTTGGTACAATTTCTATAACAACCTTTATTGAAACAGACCATCAAACATATATTAACAAACAAGATTTAAAAGATGTGATTAAAAAGGACACCAACACTGGCCGCACTCAGTACTAAATGTAATACTAAAGGGCTTCAATCAACATGATATTTTAAGGACCCCATCACCTACAATGTCCATCCACCTGCTCCCAAAGGTTAATGGAGGGAGGACATTAATCAGTATAGCCCAGTGGCTGTTGTAGAATCTTCTCTGGGGATTCCTCTCCCATACTGCCCCCTTAGTACATATGGTGACAAAAATAAACTTATGTTAAGTTGAATAAAAGGGTCATCTTACCCAGACTGAGGCACACCGCTGGACACACCCCGACGCACGTTTCGCCGCTCTATAGCCTTGCTTTCTCAAGGGGAGGTGGGTTAATGGTCTCCTACAGGACCTTTTATATCCATGGTAACCGGTCATGTGTGTATCACATGACCGGCCACTGCTGTGCTGTGTATACACGGCGCATGCACCCGCGGCCGGCCGCACCATACCCACGCGACTTGGCACATCGCCGTCCAACATCAGTGTGGAGGCCAAACCCCCGGTCAGACGTGACGACAGAACGCCGGATGACGCGGGGCAGCAACGGACGGCAAGCTGGCACATGCGCACCACAACCGCAGCGGTCAGATAGAAAAAAACACATAACCCGATAAAGATATTGTAATGTGCATGCATCAAATAAATATTACAAATTTTTTTTTACAAATATATACCGGTGTATATATATATATTTTTTTACATTCTTTTAAGATCATAACAACAATAGATGATAATACAAGAAATGGGATTTTTTCCATATCTTTGTGGTCCCATGCCTTTCGTAAAATGATGGCAGTGAATGCTTTAATTCACTCCACTACTGCACAATCACATCTTTTAAATCTTGTTTGTTAATTTATGTTTGATGGTCAGTTTCAATAAAGGTTGTTATCGAAATTTTATCAAAACTCCACTGTTTCTCCTTTTTGAATGTACAGGAAGCAGTCCTCTTCATGGTGTTCCTGACAGAGTTGTCCCATGGTGGCGGTTGTTAGTGTTCGGAATTTTAACGCTTCCAGCCAAGCAGCGGATTCCAGTGGTAAAAACAGTTAGTTTTCTTTTTTCTTCCCCTAGGCTCGCCTGGATGTTTCGCCCCTTCTTTTGCACATGATTTCAAAACATTTGATCCAAGAAAAGTTTGCAGTTGTTCAATGGAGCTTCCCTTCCCCCCACGACATATGTGACCAGGAAGAGCTCTAAATAACAGGACTTCCCTGTGGGGTTGCAGTTGCACTATGCTTACGGTTTTGCCACTTGGATATATTTAGGATCTGTAATCTGGTTTGTAGGGTAGAAATGCACTTAACGGTTCTCCATTATGATATGACATGCCCAAATTTCCTAATCAATGAGGGTTTGACCTTGACCATCCAGTACAGCACACGTCTCTAAATTGATTAATAGGGCCATCTGTTTTTAAATGGTTAAAGGGCAACTCCAACCAGAGAGAGAACCTTTTTTTGTAGCTCTTCTCCAAAACATGGAGCCAAGCTATACGTTTTAAAGTGTCCTCCTTGCCAATGGGATTCCTAAATTTAAAAAAAAAATTGTTTTAAAATAAGTTTTTGCTAAATGATATAGCCACAACTTGAAACTTCTGGACCTCAATGCAAAATATTGTACCGTAACTGGGCCTGATCTGCCATGTGCTATTTATAATAACGGGGTCTTGATTAGTAGAAGGATCTTTGACATACCTCCCAACTTTTGAAGATGGGAAAGAGGGACAAATTTTAGGCCACGCCTCTGACCACACCCATTCATAATTAGTCACACCCATATCCACGTCCCAACCACACCCATTTAGCACTGCTGATCACACTGTTTCATATACAATAATTCTAAACAAAAAAATATGGCCACACAGTGCTCCATACTGTATATTGGCTGCACATGATGCTCCATACTGTATAATGGCCGCACATGATACTTCGTACCATATAATGGCCACACATAGCTACTCCTACACACGCGGCTGCGCTCCGTACACTTTGCACACACGGCTCCACTCCATACACCTCGTACACACATGGCTCCGCTCCATATACCTTGTACACACACGGCTCCGCTCCATACACCTCATACACACACGGCTCTGCTCCATACACCTCGTACACACACGGCTCCGCTCCATACACCTTGTACACACACGGCTCCGCTCCATACACCTCGTACACACACGGCTCCACTCCATACACCTCGTACACACACGGCTCCGCTCCATACACCTCGTACACACACGGCTTCGCTCCATACACCTCATACACACACGGCTCCGCTCCATACACCTCGTACACACATGGCTCCGCTCCATATACCTTGTACACACACGGCTCCGCTCCATACACCTCATACACACACGGCTCTGCTACATCCACCTCGTACACACATTGCTCCGCTCCACACACCTCGTACACATACGGCTCCACTCCGTACACCTCGTACACACACGGCTCCGCTCCATACACTTCGCACACACACGGCTCCGCTCCATACACCTCGCACACACACGGCTCCACTCCGTACACCTCGTACACACGGCTCCGCTCCATACACCTCGCACACACACACGGCACTGCTACATCCACACTGTACACATCCTGACCCCACACAAGGCATTACTTACTTACCTCATAATCATGCAGCACCATGTGGCAACCAGCACAGCCGAGTCCTGCAATCCACGGACAGAGGTCCCGATCATGTGACGCCTGTCATGATCTCCATGGCCAGAGAACTAGCATAAGCCTCTATAGGAACAAGCTCTTGGAAGATGTAACTATACTGACCATGAACTAAACCTACCGCATCATCTAGAAGTAGCCAGGTAGCATGTCCTACTTTTTATCCCTATATGCCCAGCGCCGGCCGGAGAACTAAATAATGCTAGCAGAGGGAAATATAAGACCTGACTCACCTCTAGAGAAATGCCCAAAAAGGAGACAGAGGCCCCCCACATATATTGGCGGTGATATGAGATGAAACAACAAACGCAGCAGGAAAATAGTTTTAGCAAATTTGAGGTCCGCTTTCTAGATAGCAGAAGACAGAAAGCATACTTTCATGGTCAGTAGAAAACCCTAACAAAACACATCCAGAAATTACTTTAGGACTCTGGCATTAACTCATAATACCAGAGTGGCAATTCCTGATCAACAAGAGCTTTCCAGACACAGTAACGAAACTGCAGCTGTGAACTGGAACCAAAATACAAAAACAAAAACATGGACGAATGTCCAACTTATCTAGTAGATGTCTGGGAGCAGGAACAAGCACAGAGAGGCTTCTGATAACATTGTTGACCGGCAAGCATCTAACAGAGAAGCCAGGTTATATAGCGACACCCAGATCTAATCAGAACAGGTGAACAGGGAAGATGATGTCACAAGTTCAATTCCACCAGTAGCCACCGGGGGAGCCCAGAATCCAAATTCACAACAGTACCCCCCCCTCAAGGAGGGGGCACCGAACCCTCACCAGAACCACCAGGGCGATCAGGATGGGCCCTATGAAAGGCACGAACCAGATCAGAGGCATGAACATCAGATGCAGTGACCCAAGAATTATCCTCCTGGCCGTATCCCTTCCACTTGACCAGATACTGGAGTCTCCGTCTGGAAACACGGGAGTCTAGGATTTTTTCCACAACGTACTCCAACTCACCCTCAACCAACACCGGAGCAGGAGGCTCAACGGAAGGCACAACCGGTGCCTCATACCTGCGCAATAACGACCGATGAAAAACGTTATGAATAGAAAAGGATGCAGGGAGGTCCAAACGGAAGGAAACAGGGTTAAGAATCTCCAATATTTTATACGGACCGATGAACCGAGGCTTAAACTTAGGAGATGAGACCTTCATAGGGACAAAACGAGAGGACAACCACACCAAATCTCCAACACAAAGCCGAGGACCAACACGACGGTGACGGTTGGCAAAAAGCTGAGTCTTCTCCTGGGACAACTTTAAATTGTCCATCACCTGCCCCCAGATATGATGCAATCTCTCCACCACCGCATCCACTCCAGGACAATCCGAGGATTCCATCTGACCGGAGGAAAATCGAGGGTGGAACCCCGAATTACAGAAAAACGGGGACACCAAAGTGGCAGAGCTGGCCCGATTATTGAGGGCGAACTCCGCCAATGGCAAAAAAGCAACCCAATCATCCTGGTCAGCAGACACAAAACACCTCAGATATGTCTCCAGGGTCTGATTAGTCCGCTCGGTCTGGCCATTAGTCTGAGGGTGAAAAGCAGACGAAAAAGACAAATCTATGCCCATCCTAGCACAGAATGCCCGCCAAAATCTAGACACGAATTGGGTTCCTCTGTCAGAAACGATATTCTCAGGAATACCATGCAAACGAACAACATTTTGAAAAAACAGGGGAACCAACTCGGAAGAAGAAGGCAATTTGGGCAGGGGAACCAAATGGACCATCTTAGAAAAACGGTCACACACCACCCAGATGACAGACATCTTCTGAGAAACAGGCAGATCTGAAATAAAATCCATCGAGATGTGTGTCCAAGGCCTCTTAGGAATAGGCAAGGGCAACAATAATCCACTAGCCCGAGAACAACAAGGCTTGGCCCGAGCACAAACGTCACAAGACTGCACAAAGCCTCGCACATCTCGTGACAGGGAAGGCCACCAGAAGGATCTTGCCACCAAATCCCTGGTACCAAAAATTCCAGGATGACCTGCCAATGCAGAAGAATGTACCTCAGAGATGACTCTACTGGTCCAATCATCAGGAACAAACAACCTATCAGGCGGACAACGATCCGGTCTATCCGCCTGAAACTCCTGCAAGGCCCGCCGCAGGTCTGGAGAAACGGCTGACAAGATAACTCCCTCCTTAAGAATACCTGTGGGGTCAGAGTTGCCGGGTGAATCAGGCTCAAAACTCCTAGAAAGGGCATCCGCCTTAACATTCTTAGAACCCGGTAGGTACGATACCACAAAATTAAACCGAGAGAAAAATAATGACCAGCGCGCCTGTCTAGGATTCAGGCGCCTGGCGGTCTCAAGATAGATCAAATTTTTGTGGTCAGTCAATACCACCACCTGATGTCTGGCCCCCTCGAGCCAATGGCGCCACTCCTCAAACGCCCACTTCATGGCCAAAAGCTCCCGATTCCCAACATCATAATTCCGCTCAGCGGGCGAAAATTTACGGGAAAAGAAGGCACAAGGCCTCATCACGGCGCAGTCAGAACTTTTCTGCGACAACACTGCCCCAGCCCCGATCTCAGAAGCGTCGACCTCAACCTGAAAAGGAAGAGTCACATCAGGCTGACGCAACACAGGGGCAGAAGAAAAACGGCGCTTAAGCTCCTGAAAGGCCTCCACAGCATCAGGGGACCAATTAGCAACATCAGCACCCTGTCTAGTCAAATCGGTCAATGGCTTAACGACATCCGAAAAACCAGAAATAAATCGACGATAAAAGTTGGCAAAGCCCAAAAATTTCTGAAGACTTTTAAGAGAAGAGGGCTGCGTCCAATCACAAATAGCTTGAACCTTGACAGGATCCATCTCAATGGAAGAGGGAGAAAAAATATATCCCAAAAAGGAAATTCTCTGAACCCCAAAAACGCACTTAGAACCCTTGACACACAGAGAATTAGACCGCAAAACCTGAAAAACCCTCTTAACTTGCCGGACATGAGAGTCCCAATCATCCGAAAAAATCAGAATATCATCCAGATACACTATCATAAATTTATCCAAAAAATCGCGGAAAATATCATGCATAAAGGACTGGAAGACTGAAGGGGCATTAGAAAGACCAAAAGGCATCACCAAATACTCAAAGTGGCCCTCGGGCGTATTAAATGCGGTTTTCCACTCATCCCCCTGCCTGATCCGCACCAAATTATACGCCCCACGGAGATCAATCTTAGAGAACCACTTGGCCCCCTTTATGCGAGCAAACAAATCAGTCAGCAACGGCAATGGGTATTGATATTTAACCGTGATTTTATTCAAAAGCCGATAATCAATACATGGTCTCAAAGAGCCGTCTTTTTTTGACACAAAGAAAAAACCGGCTCCTAAGGGAGATGACGATGGACGAATATGTCCCTTTTCCAAGGACTCCTTTATATATTCTCGCATAGCAGTATGTTCAGGCACAGACAGATTAAATAAACGACCCTTTGGGTATTTACTACCCGGAATTAAATCTATAGCACAATCGCACTCACGGTGCGGAGGTAGTGAACCCAGCTTGGGTTCTTCAAAGACGTCACGATAATCAGACAGGAACTCAGGGATTTCAGAGGGGATAGATGATGAAATGGACACCAAAGGTACGTCCCCATGAGTCCCCTTACATCCCCAGCTCAACACAGACATAGCTCTCCAGTCAAGGACTGGGTTGTGAGACTGCAGCCATGGCAATCCCAGCACCAAATCATCATGTAGATTATACAGCACCAGAAAACGAATAGTCTCCTGGTGATCCGGATTAATACACATAGTCACTTGTGTCCAGTATTGTGGTTTATTATTAGCCAATGGGGTGGAGTCAATCCCCTTCAGAGGAATAAGAGTCTCCAAAGGCTCTAAATCATACCCACAACGATTGGCAAAGGACCAATCCATAAGACTCAAAGCGGCGCCAGAGTCGATATAGGCGTCCGTAGTAATAGATGACAAAGAGCAAATCAGGGTCACAGACAAAATAAATTTAGACTGTAAAGTGCCAATGGAAACGGATTTATCAAGCTTTTTAGTACGCTTAGAGCATGCTGATATAACATGAGTAGAATCCCCACAATAGAAACACAACCCATTTTTCCGTCTAAAATTCTGCCGCTCGCTTCTGGACAGAATTCTATCACACTGCATGTTTTCTGGCGTCTTCTCAGTGGACACCGCCAGATGGTGCACTGGTTTGCGCTCCCGCAGACGCCTATCGATCTGAATGGCCATTGTCATGGACTCATTCAGACCTGCAGGCACAGGGAACCCCACCATAACATCCTTAATGGCATCAGAAAGACCCTCTCTGAAAGTAGCCGCCAAGGCGCACTCATTCCACTGAGTAAGCACAGACCATTTACGGAATTTTTGGCAGTAAATTTCAGCTTCATCTTGCCCCTGCGATAGGGACATCAAAGTTTTTTCTGCCTGAAGTTCCAAATGAGGTTCCTCATAAAGCAAGCCCAAGGCCAGAAAAAACGCATCCACATTGCGCAACGCAGGATCCCCTGGTGCCAATGCAAAAGCCCAATCTTGAGGGTCGCCGCGGAGCAAGGAAATCACAATCCCAACCTGCTGTGCAGGGTCTCCAGCAGAACGAGATTTCAGGGACAAAAATAACTTACAATTATTTCTAAAATTCTGAAAGCTAGATCTATTCCCTGAGAAGAATTCCGGCAAAGGAATTCTCGGCTCTGATACCGGAGCATGAACAACAAAATCTTGCAAACTTTGTACTTTCGTGGCGAGATTATTCAAACCTGCAGTTACACTCTGTAGATCCATTATAGACAGGTGAACATAGAGCCATTCAAAGATTAGAAGGAGAGAGAAAAAAAAGAAAGACTGCAGCATAGACAGACTGGCAAGTGATCCAATTAAGAGCACACTAACTACTAGAGAAGGAGAAAAAAAAAAAAAAAAAAAAATTTTCAGCAGACTTCTTATTTCTCTCCTTTCTCAGCCAAGGATTTTAACCCTTTAGTGGCCGGTCAAACTGTCATGATCTCCATGGCCAGAGAACTAGCATAAGCCTCTATAGGAACAAGCTCTTGGAAGATGTAACTGTACTGACCATGAACTAAACCTACCGCATCATCTAGAAGTAGCCAGGTAGCATGTCCTACTTTTTATCCCTATATGCCCAGCGCCGGCCGGAGAACTAAATAATGCTAGCAGAGGGAAATATAAGACCTGACTCACCTCTAGAGAAATGCCCAAAAAGGAGACAGAAGCCCCCCACATATATTGGCGGTGATATGAGATGAAACAACAAACGCAGCAGGAAAATAGTTTTAGCAAATTTGAGGTCCGCTTTCTAGATAGCAGAAGACAGAAAGCATACTTTCATGGTCAGTAGAAAACCCTAACAAAACACATCCAGAAATTACTTTAGGACTCTGGCATTAACTCATAATACCAGAGTGGCAATTCCTGATCAACAAGAGCTTTCCAGACACAGTAACGAAACTGCAGCTGTGAACTGGAACCAAAATACAAAAACAAAAACATGGACGAATGTCCAACTTATCTAGTAGATGTCTGGGAGCAGGAACAAGCACAGAGAGGCTTCTGATAACATTGTTGACCGGCAAGCATCTAACAGAGAAGCCAGGTTATATAGCGACACCCAGATCTAATCAGAACAGGTGAACAGGGAAGATGATGTCACAAGTTCAATTCCACCAGTAGCCACCGGGGGAGCCCAGAATCCAAATTCACAACAGACGCCTGACTCCTCCCCTCCTGTGACCTCATCACAGGTCCTGTGCGCAGAAAGCAGACAGCCATATGGAAGGGTAAGGGCCCGGGGCATGGCTTAACACAAGGGGGCGTGTCGGCTGCTTTTCACTCCTGCTGTCTGCGGGATCAGAGCGTCCCGTGCGGGAGTGCAGGGCAAAGGCTCAAAACCGGGACAGTCCCGCACAATGAGGGACGGTTGGGAGCTATGGCTTAACACAAGGGGGCGTGTCGGCTGCTTCTCACTCCTGCTGTCTGTCAATGAGGGACGGTTGGGAGCTATGTGTGAGACTCCCCTGAATATTGTGGCAGCCAGGCCGCTCCCGGTATATAGGGCATGGATAGCGGCATTATAGGAGCTGTTGCTGCGGCGGGGTCCAGCCGGTTCTTAGGGGCTATGGCCACCGCGGGGTCTGGTGGCATCATGGGGCCTGCGGCTGTGTCCCCCGCAGGGCTTGGTGGGGGCTGCGGCTGCGACCGCCGCTACATCTCCTCCCGGGTCAGACATATCCCTTCCCCCGTGCTAACCTCAATCAGGCCTGACGTCTCACCACCGGATTCTGCATCGGTTCTTCCTGCCCTCGGTACGGTGTGCAGCGCCCCAGAGTCCTGGTCGTTGCAGTGCTGTGGCTTCGCCGCTAAGGGGAGCCATGGTACGTTCGATGGCACCGAAGGAGTTCCTCCAATCAGGTATCACAGACACCAATATGTTTCACAGCTGGGCCTCCGGGGGGAGCTAAGGGTGCTATTCATTAGGCCACTCCCCACCATAGTGGGTAAACTGGGGGTCAGGCAGGAAGTTAGTAGAGAACGCTGACGGGATTGAACGGAGCAACACCCTGTGGCAGGGGGTGTTGTGAAGGGAGAGACTGTAGGGTCTCTGCCAGGGGTGGGATCCTGGCAGAGGCTTGGCATTGAAAGAACGTAACGGGTCCGCGCAGGCTCCTGGAAGCGGCGGGACTCAAGAAAGGACTAGAAGCGAGATAGATTGTGCTGAGTGAGAAACGAGATCAAGCAGAAGGAGAATACCAGCAGGGGTTTTGTTGAAAGAGGCAGCACCCTGCTGAGGCGCAATACCGGTGGCCGGAACGCCGAGGGAGTGGATTAGAATACAGCTTCAAGCCATACTCCAAACAGCGGCAGGACAGTCGGTCTCAGGCGGGCTGTCTACCACATATCACCTATGAAGTCTTGGGGGGCAATTGCGGGAGAGGGGCGTCTCTAGGGTCCCGGAAGAACTCCAGGCCTACCTGACAAACGGGTGCCATTCCAACCTGAATACAGGGAAGGGGTGGATTACAGAGGAACATCAAATCGAGTTGTGAGGGAACTTAAGAAACAGACACAACCGTTGTGGGGTTACTTTCCGTGAGCACAGCAGGGAAGGACTACAACACATAGCGCTAGAAGGAAGGCACAGATTTCCACCTGAGAGGAGAACTCTGGAGGTGCCATTGGACCGGCCGGACTTGCGTAGCCTGGTGAACCGTGTTCTGGACTGAGGACTCAGAGATCTCCAGTAAAGAGGTAAAGAGACTGCAACCTGGTGTCCTCGTTATTTACCGCGACTTAC
Source organism: Ranitomeya variabilis (assembly GCF_051348905.1). NCBI lineage: Eukaryota > Metazoa > Chordata > Amphibia > Anura > Dendrobatidae > Ranitomeya > Ranitomeya variabilis. The sequence continues at coordinate 51,082,522 of NC_135236.1, forward strand.
ACCCCACAACTGCACCGCTCCATCGCTACCATTACTACCACCTATTACACCGGACGTCCCCCACTGACGGACAGGGCCACGGACCGGGTCTAGCCACCGTGACAACCCCGAGACTGAGAACTAGAGGCCCGGCTCCGGGTACCCCTCGGCCCTGCGGCGGTGTGGGGGCGCGCCGCAGGTGCTCCTCCCGGTTCTCCTTCCGTGGCTTCTGGCTTCCTCACTTGCGGATCTCTCTGTACTGCGCCCGCTTCCTCTTCACGCTCTTTTTCAGGCTCCGCCCACGAAGGCCCACCTCCTTCTCCTCGCGCTCCACATGGCGTGGCAATGGCGGCTTACAAACAAATTCAAAGCAGTCTATGGCACACAGTGGAACAAATAGAGGAGAAAATCCAGCTTCCAAAAATATCAAAATTTATTGAAGATAAAATCCAAGATCCAAAAACATGGTTCACAGGAGAAGAAATGGCAGCATGCTACATGTTTCGAACAATAAGTTCTTTTTCAAAGCAAAGAACTTATTGTTCGAAACATGTAGCATGCTGCCATTTCTTCTCCTGTGAACCATGTTTTTGGATCTTGGATTTTATCTTCAATAAATTTTGATATTTTTGGAAGCTGGATTTTCTCCTCTATTTGTTCCACTGCCTTACGTGAAGACTGCACGTTATCCGGGCTTCCCCACAACAAATGCCTAGTAGGTGAGCTGGTTTTGTCACATTTTTTTTTTCTTATGGCACACAGTACCCAGCGATGCCATGGCACACAGTACCCAGCGATGCCAGGGCACATATCCTGTTCGTAATGCCAAGTTGGAACTCCCGCCAGGGCCGTGGGGTACTCGGCAACGAGTCTGATATTTAAAGGGGACGTGTCACGGCGGCGGTGACCCGGTCCGTGGCCCTGGGCGCCCAAGTAAAAGGAACGGTCTCTAAAGGGGTTTGAATAAAGTTTGTAAAATAGGAAATGTTCGTGATGTCACCTGTGGTACTTGGCCAGAGACGACCAACGCCACCCAAAGGGGTTCTCTGGGGGTGATAGCACTGCAGCAAAAATGGCATTGCCTCCCACAGGTGAAGCTGGGTCCCCAGGGCTCCCGTTGCGCTTGGCAGGGACGGTGTGGCACCGAAAACAAACAGAGGACACAGGGCTGCAGTGTCCCCACCTCGTTCACTGATGGTAGACAGCCCCAGCCCAGGTTACTAGCAGCAGGTGTTGACGGAGTCCAGGCAGCCTGAATATGGGTGGGATTCCCCTTGCCAGGTCAGATTGGGAGCCTTCCACTATGCGCTGAATAATAGGCCCCTGCTGCCTTGGGCTTCCCAACAAGGTCCTCTCTTACTCTCCATCCCGGGACAATTTCCTCATGGTAGGCAACGCGAGATGTTTCACTGAGGTCTCTATCCACGGTGACTCCGGGCTCTGGATGTTGCTGTACCTCAAGGTGTAATGTGGGCAAGTCACTTTCAGTTTCCTGCCCACCGTTTCGACCGTGGGACACGCAGTTGTAGCGCCCCCACTGCCGCAGGGCCGAGGGGTACCCGGTACCGGGCCTCTGAGTCTCTGCTCTGGGGTTGTCATGGTGGCTAGGCCCGATCCGTGACCCTGCTGCTGAGGGGCGCCCAATAAAAGGGTGACAGTTCGGTGTGTGGTGCAGGACGCAATCAATCATAAGGACACAGGGGTGCAGTCTCTTTACCTCTTTACTGAAGATCTCAAAGTCCTCAATCCGGAATACGGTTATCCAGGCTGCGCAAGTCCGGCCGGTCCAATGGCACCTCCAGAATTCCCTTTGCAGGTGGAAATCAGTGTCTACCTGCTAGCGCTTGTGTGTTGTGGTCCTCCCCTGCTGGGCTTATGGGATAGTACCCCACAACTGTTGTGTCTGTTTCTCGTGTTCCCTCACAACTCGATCGGATGATGTTCTTCTCCTCCGTCCCTCCCTGATGGTCTGGTTAGGACGCACCCGTATGACGGGTAGGCTCGGAGCTCTTCCAGGACCCTAGAGTCGCCCCTCTCCTAGTGTGCCCCCTATGTCTTCGTAGGTGATGTATGTGAGACAGCCCGCCTGTAACTGACTGTCCTGCCGTTGGTTTGAAGTATGGCTTGGAGTTCTATACTTCCTCGGCGTTCCGGCCACCGGTAAATTGTGCCTCAGTAGGATGTTGCCTCGGTCTTACAGCACGACTCCTACTGGAATTTCTCCTTCTTGCTTTGATCTCGTTTCTCACTCAGCACAATAGATCTCGCTTCTTATCCTTTCTTGGGGCACCGCCGCAATGTCATGCAGGCACGGTCCTGTAACGTTCTTTCTGGTTGCCAGGCCTCTGTCAGGATCCCACCCCTGACAGGGACCCTACCGAATCTTCCCCCACAACACCCTCTGCCACAAGGTGTTGCCTGGTTCCAACCCAGTCAGCTTTCTCATCTAACTTCCTGCCTAACCCCCAGTTTTACCAGATTGTGAGGAGTGGCCTAATGAATAGTACCCTTAGCTCCCCCTGGAGGCCAGACTGTGAAATGTATTGGTGTATGTGATACCTGGTCAGATGAATCCTTTCAGTGCCATCAGACGTACCATAGCCCCCCATAGTGGCGGAGCAACAGTACTGCAACGACCAGGACTCTGGGGCGCTGCACTCCCCCCCTGGTTAAATCCAGTACTCCTGGACTGGGAAGAAAACAACAATACAGGTTAGCAAAAAGACATACAATTTTGAAAATGCAAGTACAAGTAAACTTTTTAACAGAGCTTCCCTTTATGGGAGGTGAGGACACTTGAACGTTACAAACATAGTTAAATACTATAAATAACTTTTCTTACCCAACCGGGTATTCTACTAAGTGCAAAATTTTCGAACAATAATTTAACTTTGCCTTTAAGGACGTACTCGCTGAATCCACTAAAGACCTTCTTATAAGACATTATAAGGCTACTTAACGTTTTTGCATTCTCCTTCTTTACATCTGCAGGACCGCCTGTCCTAACTGCTCCAGGCCTGCTGCCTCTCCTTTCTGTACAGGACCGCCCCTTTCTGCCCAGGCCTACTGCCTTTCCACTACTATACACAGTATAGAACATATCATTTTTCTTTCAGTTCAAGATCACTGAGCCATCTCTGTATGGCTCCTAGGAGGACTCACTAACTAACCCCGTACGGGTTCACTTCCTGTCCTCGTTCTCTAACACATTATTAACCATTCTTACAATCAACTAGTTTTCTACAGATAACTTTACATGTAAACATTATTACTTTTTCTCTTAAGACACTATTGTCATCTAACTGTCTTACAGCAATACCATTCCTAAGTGCAACATGTGAACATCCCCTTTAAGAGGGGACCAAGTCTCTATGAGGTAGTGCAACTTCTCAAGCTGCAAGTCCATACGCAGCAAGGACTCCGGTGTGGGTTCCAAGAACCGTATCTTTGCAGAGTCCTTCTTTTATGTAAAACCAGTAAAGAGCACCTTTAAGAAGGTGCAAACTATTTACAAGATCAGTTTTTGAATCATTCACCGTCCATGATTCGGCAGTCTCTCGATAACTGAAGCAAAAAGTAGAAAACAAACAAAAAGGCAATAGGGATCCCGGGTCAACAAAGGGATCCCTTTAAGAGTTAACCCTAGACGGGTTTTAGCAGCAAAACAGTAGAAAAACAAACAGTTAACTATTTACAATCGATAAAGCATTTTTGCTTATTATTCAGTGTATTAGAATATTACTTGAACCACTCAGGAGGCAGCACCGGCGGAGGCAATCCCTTTGGATATTGCGCACTGCCTGGTACTGCGTAAGGGGGAGTGTTGTCCCACTTGGGGGTCTGCGTACCCACTGTCTTCCGTTCTGGGGCAGCAGGGACACCGGTCACCCGAGGAGGCGTCTCCTTGGCCACGAGGGTGGTTGAGGTGACGATGCTGCAGGTCGTGGTCTTGACAACAGTGCACGTTGGAGTGACCACGGTGGTCTTGGTGATGACCGTGGGCTGATCACAAGGGGGCACCTTGGCGATGGGAGTCAGTTTCTCCGACACCTTGGCGAGGATGTCACGGGGCTGCGCTTCTTGCGAACATTCAGGGCGAACCACCCCTTTTCCCCAAAATGCCGGGTGTAAGCGACTTCATCCCCCGGGTAGAGGTCCCGGTCCGGGTGACCTTCTCTGAGGTGCGACTCCACATCCCGCCGGTTAACAAAGACTTCGGCGTACAGGCCCGGCTCTTTAATAAAGCCCCAGCCCCCGCGGAGCTTGAAGGTGACGACAGTGCCCTGCCTGCGCGGGGCCTGTTGAGCGGTGGGGTCCTTACGGGCCCGGTCCTTGACCGCCAAGTCTTTTTGATGGTAGGCCTCCAGCCCGGCCTGGTACGCTTTCTCCTTCTCTTCCCACTGCTGTTCTAGCTGGGCCTGGTATTCTTCCCAGCTCAGGGCCTGCACCATCTCACCCTCCTGGGTCGCCACCCCGGGGAACCCCATCAGGTTGGTCCCGGGGTTCACCCAGTGGCACACCGTGCGCTCCGCATGGACTACGCCCGGCTGTGTGACTGGCGAGATCGGGGGTTTTAGGAGGTGTTTCATGCCCGTGGCCCGATCCCAGGGAAGGAGGCGCTGGAGCTGATAGGTCCCCGGGGGAGGTGGCGCTGCAACTGGGCCTATCAACAGACCCTCAGGCTGCGGGACAGGGTCGGCGGACTCACCGATCGGTGTGTGCCCCTCCTCCGTGGCGGGTTCCGCTGGTGGTGTCGGCGATGACCTCAGCAGCAGCTCCGGTAGCGGTACAGTATCCGATGCCAGGGGATTTTCTTCCGGCGCTACCTGGTGCAGAGCCTGGGGCTTCACATTCAGCTGGAGGAGCTGGTGGATCAAGTCCTCCATCTCAGCCCGCGAGAGATCAGCGCTGTCCGTGAGGAATTGGCTGCAGTGCCCATCCGGGTAGTCGGGGAAGACTTCTGCTTCAACCCCACATTCGGGTTCCGAGCTGCTGGCCATGGCATCCTCCACGTGGGTTGCTTCCTGGTCTTTTTCCCGCTCTCTCCTTCGTGGGCGGTTTCGTTTTCTCTGCCTCCGCCCACCATTAAGAATCAGGAGGCGGATCTCGGCTGCTGACGGACACATCCTCAAGGTACAGAAATATTTAGACTGAGCGGCCATTGTCTTTCGCGCTCTCCAGCTTGTCTACGCCCACTCCACGCCCTTCTTTGTCTCCTGCGCTCTCCTCAGGGTGCTGTAATGGCGGATTTTGGCGGTAAATGGCAATACACAGTCTTTGCAATAAAGCACAGTCCAAGCACAGTAAATCACAGTTCCAAGGCACACATGACCTGATTCTTCAGGCTTAAGTAGATCCTGTTCGTGACGCCAAGTTTTGCAGCGCCCCCACTGTCGCAGGGCCGAGGGGTACCCGGTACCAGGCCTCTGAGTCTCTGTTCTGGGGTTGTCACGGTGGCTAGACCCGGTCCGTGACCCTGCCGTGGGGCGCCCAATAATAGGTGGAGGTGTAGGAGGATGACGTTATGGTGCGGTGCAGTGCAGGTCGCAGTAAATAACGAGGACACCAGGTTGCAGTCTCTTTACCTCTTTACTGAAGGTCTCAAGGTGCTCAATCCAGAGCACTGTTAACAGGGCTGTCTGAGACCGGCCGGTCCAAAGGCACATCAGGAGTTCCCTTTTCAAGTGGGAATCAGTGTCTACCTTCTAACGCCTAAGTGTTGTAGTCCTTCCCTGCTGAGCACCCCGGGATAGTCCTCATAACTGATTCTGTCTGTCTCTGATGTTCGTTCTCCCCGTCCCCCAGATGATATGGTTAGGACGCACCCGTATGACGGGGTAGGCCTGGAGTTCTTCCAGGACTCTAGAGTCGCCCCTCTCCCATAGCTGCCTCCGTTGTCTGCTTAGGTGTTTAAGTGAGACAGCCAACCTATAATTGGCTGCCCTGCCGTGGTTTGAAGTATGCTTAAAGTCTCTTACTTTCTCGGCGTTCCGGCCACCGACTGTTTGCACCTCAGAAGGATGTTGCCTCGATCTTACAGCACGACTCCTTCTGGTCCTATTGCCTCTTTGCTGTATTCCCTTTGCTCACTGGTTTGTGCTGCTCCTAGGAATCTGCCAGGATCCCATCCCTGACAGGTCCTCTCTCTAGCTCTTCCCAGTTACTTCTCACTGTCTTCCTGTCCAACCCCCAGTTTTACCAGAGTGTGAGGAGTGGCCTACTAGATAGAACCACTCCCCCTGGTGGCCGGAGTGTGAAGTGTAGTGTGAGTGTTACCTGATCAGGTGAACTCCTTTAGTGCAGTCAGACGTAACATCACTCCCCTTAGCGGCAGAGCGACGTTACTGCAACGACCAGGACTCTGGGGCGCTGCACTCCCCCCCGGTTAAATCCAGTACTCCCGGACTGGGAAAATAAGAACAACAATACATGTTAACAGAAAACACACAAAATTTTGAAACATCATAAACAATTAAACAGAACAGTGCTTCCCTTTAGGGGAGGTGAGGACTCTTGAACGTTGCAAAAGTTAGGTCATGCACAGTTTATGACTCTCAGTTCAGCGGTTGAAACTGCGGGGACCCCGGGTAAACAAAGGGGTCCCCTTTTAGAAGTTTTTGGAGCAATTCACTGTCCATTACTCCGTTGTCCATTTTAAAACCTGTAACAAAAGATATGCACACAAACATTTTCAACTAAATAACAGCCCTCATTAATACCTCTAAGTTTTGTAGCGGAGTGGAGTTTGATTCTGAGTGCTGCGTGTGGACCTTCGCAGCACAGGGGTTGCTACCAGCCTAACAGGACCCACTATACTTGCTACCCCTGGTGTAGTGTACTGCCTTCTAGCTACACTTCTAGTAAATCTGGGTAGCACTGGCAGGCTGGAACTCTCAGGGCTGCTGCTGCCATCAACAGTGGGTACGGCAGGCTCACCGACAGCAGAGGGAGGATTTGCCAGTTCAACGGTCGGCACGGCATCTTCAGGTAGGGCTTGTTGAGGTTGCGGGGCCGGATGATCTGGTACCGCCATTGTTTCCGGTGGGTCCGGCTGGTGGAATGTTAGAACAGGTACCACGATGGCCTGGTTTATCTGAGTCCAGGACTGGGGAAAGTCTCCAAGGAAGGTGTGGATCATCTTCTCCTTTTCCACAGGCGGGGAGATTCCTGGGGCCGGGCCCCTCTCTCTCAACTTATCGGGGCAGACCTTAAGGTGATCCCTGGATATCGCTGTCGAGGTCTCCCCTCTGTCCTTGCTGATGAGACAGACCTTCGTGTTGTCGAAATCGGATGGCAGGATGGTATACGGTTCCGCTTCCCATTGGTCATCGAGCTTGTGTAGTCTCCTCTTTCGTTTGAGTACTTGCTCACCAGGTGCCAGGGGAATCGCAGGAGTGTGCTGGTTATAGTCCCTTTCTTGTTTTTGCCTAGCCTGGGCAAGGCTTCTTTCCACGCACTCCTGTACTTTGCGGTACCTTCACTGCCTTTTGGCGTCCGAATCTGCATCCGGCGGGGCATCTTCGGGGACTAGGACCCCCATGTCCAGATCAACAGGTAACTGGCTAGACCTTCCTCGCATCAGGTACGCTGGAGTACAGTTGGTGGCATTTACTGGGATGTGATTGTACATATCCACCAAGTCAGGCAACTTTGTCGGCCACATGTTCCGTTCCTCTACGGGCAAGGTCTTCAATAGGTCGATCACCACTTGGTTCATCTTTTCGCACATCCCATTGGTTTGAGGATGGTACGGAGTAGTTCTGATCTTCTTACACCCGTACAGTTGGCAGAACTCTTGGAACACTTCTGCTTCGAAGGCTGGTCCCTGATCGGTCAGTACCTTCTCCGGGTAGCCGTGGGGCCTACAAAAGTACTGCTGGAAGGCCTTGGCGGCAGTCCTGGCCGTTAGATCTTTGACAGGTACAACCACCAAAAATCTGGAATAGTGGTCTACGATGGTAAGAGCGTAGGTATAGCCTGATTGGCTAGGTGTCAGCTTCACATGATCCAGCGCGACCAGTTCGAGCGGCTGTTTGGTGATGATAGGCCGCAGAGGAGCCCGTTGGCTGCCACGGTCCCTCCTGCGTAGGCTACATGGACCGCACTCCCGACACCACTTCTCAATGGCTCTCTTCATGCCAATCCAATAGAACCTCCCTCGGAGTAGCTTCTCTAGCTTCCTCCATCCGAAGTGTCCGGCTCCATCGTGGTAGGCTCCCAGAACCATGGGCGCATCTCGCCTTGGCACCACTATCTGCCACACCAATTCATGAGTACGTGGGTCTATGCTCCTCCGGCACAGCTTGCCATCATGGATAAATAGTTTGCTTCTCCCCTTCCACAGCTGTTGGGTTTCCTGTGGATCATCTGGGCCAGGATGCAACCCTGCCTGCGTCAAGAGCTCTTTCACCCGACGGACCGCGGGGTCACCATCCTGAGTTTCCGCCCACCCGTGATGGGGCAGGGGATTCAGTGTGGCATCCGGTTGGTTCTTGTGCCTGGTCCTCACATGATGGGAGTTCTGAGTGGCTTTAGGGCGATGGAATGCAGGCAGCTCCACCTCTTCAAGTGCCTCCGGGTCTTCCTCTGCTTCTGGCAAATTGGGCATTCGAGACAAGGCATCGGCATTGGCATTCTTGTGTCCTGCCCGGTACTTGATGGTGAAGTGGTAGTTGGACAGCCGGGCCATCCACCGCTGTTCCAAGGCCCCGAGCTTGGCGGTATCCAGATGCGTTAGCGGATTGTTATCCGTGAAGACGGTGAACTTCGCTGAGGCCAGGTAGTGTTTAAACCTCTCTGTCACTTCCCAGACGATGGCAAGGAACTCCAGTTTAAAGGAGCTATAGTTGTCAGGGTTCCTCTCTGTGGGACGGAGCTTCCTGCTGGCATAAGCGATCACCCTCTCTTTGCCTTTCTGAACCTGGGACAGCACGGCTCCCAATCCCACATTGCTGGCATCCGTGTACAGCACAAACGGTTGGTCGTATTCGGGGTAGGCCAGTACCTCTTCACCCGTCAGTGCCGACTTCAAACAAGCAAAGGATCCTTCCAGCCCCTCGTTCCAGTCAAATGGGGCGTTCTTCCCCTTGGCCTTCTTGGATTGGCCCACCAACAGGTCTTGCAAGGGTGCGGCCTTCTTGGTGAAGTCCTTGATGAACCTTCGGTAGTAGCCTACCAGCCCAAGGAACTGCCGGACTTCGTGGAGGTTGCTGGGCTTCGGCCAGTCTTGGATCACCGTGACCTTGTCGGGGTCTGGGGCCACTCCTTCAGCGCTCACCACATGGCCCAGGTACTGCACTTTGGGTTTCAGCAGATGACATTTGGACGGTTTCACCTTTAAGCCAAAGTTGGACAGGGCTTCAAACACCTCAGCCAGGTGCTTCAGATGGTCTTCGTAGGTCTTCGAGAAGACAATGACATCATCCAAATACAATAGAACGGTCTCGAAGTTCTTGTGCCCCAGACAGCACTCCATCATCCTCTGGAACGTCCCCGGGGCATTGCACAATCTGAAGGGCATGTAGTTGAATTCGCAGAGACCCATCGGCGTCGTGAAGGCCGTCTTCTCTTTGTCCGCCTCCGCCACGGGAACCTGCCAGTACCCACTGGTGAGATCTAAGGTAGAGAAGTAGTTAGCGGATTTTAAAGCAGCCAGAGACTCCTCTATCCTGGGCAGTGGGTATGCATCCTTATGTGTAATGCGATTCAACTGCCTGTAATCAACGCACATCCTCATGGTGCCATCTTTCTTTTTAACAAGGACTAATGGAGCTGCCCAGGGGCTACAACTGTCTCTCACCACCCCAGCCTCCTCCATTTCTCGCAACATGTCTTTGGCACACTGGTAATGAGCTGGGGGTACAGGGCGGTATCTCTCTTTTATGGGCCGGTGATCTCCCGTGGGGATGTGATGTTGGATCCCTTTCACTTGTCCAAAATCTAAGGGGTGTTTGCTAAATACCCGCTCGTACTCGTGGACCACCCTGTAGGCCCCCTGTTTCTGATGGGATGGGGTGGAGTCAGTGCCCACATGCAATTCCCGACACCAATCTTTCGGGTGCCCTGCAGAACCGTTGTCCTCCGCCACGTCTGACGGGACCAAGGGGTCAGGTGTCCGTATCACACTATTATTGACAGTGAACAGTTTGGCGAGCGTGGCATACTTGGTGAGATGAACCTCTTCCTCCCCACAATTGAGGACACGTACGGGCACCCTCCCCTGGCGGACGTCGACCACCCCCCGGGCTGTCAGAATAGTAGGCCTATTGTCTGAATATATGGGTTCTACCAAGGCCTGGTAGTCCTTTCCCCTGAGGCCTATGGCTGCCCGACACCATATTAACATTTCACTCCTGGGGGGTATCGCGATGGGGTTTGAATCACTCACAGTGACACGACCAATCTCACCACCAGTCAGCTCTACCTGCTGTCTCTGCATCAGAGCTCTGATTTCTTTTTGCAGAGCACGTTGTTCACTGTGGTCAGCGGTTTCTGCTACCTGTTGCAACAAAACAATAACTTCTGCAAGACAATTTTCTATAACATTGGTACCGATAGTCATCATGGGATTACATTCTCTGCGATCAATATCAACAATCACAACCCCTTGGGCTTTCAATTCCACCCGCCCCACCTTGATGGTGACCTCCTTATACCCCACTTGTGGCAACGGCTGACCATTACTGGCTATTATGGTGAAATCATCATCGGGGCCACGAGTGATATCGGTGTCCTCCCAATACCGTTTATAAAGCACATGAGGCATAGTCGTCACCTGAGAACCGGTGTCCAGCAAAGCGTTCAGGGGGATACCGTCGATCACAACAGGAAGAACTGGTCGCCCTCCAACGTATTTGGCTCTCCAATGCTGTGGGCCTGATCGTCCTACTCCTGGGGGTGGGCCCTTTGCCCCAGGGGTTGCTCGTTTAAAGGACAGTACCTTGCAAGGTGGCCCACCTGGTGACAGCGGCGGCAGATGGGTCGTCCGTCCTGATGGAAGCGATCGCTGTCCCGGCCTCTGGTCGGTGGGGTCCTCCTCTGTCGCATCCAGGGGACATCTTCGGGTCTGGAGGCCAGCTGGATCTTTTCCTTGGGGGCCTCCTGTAGGGACTGCACCGTTCGGGCTAGGGCAGCAACGCTCTTGGTCAGCTCCTGCATCTGGAGGCGGAGTCCTGCAGGGGAGTCGTCCTCTAGGCTCTGGGCGTCAGCCTCGGCGGCAACTGGAGCATCCGACGCCACCTCCTGGTGGTATGTGAGAGCGGAACGCCTGGGTGGTATTGCGCGGCTGGGTTGTCGCTCCTGCAGCGCCTGGATAGCTTTATCCTTGAATTGCGCAAAAGTCAAGTCTGGATTCTGCATGGCCAAGAAGTGCAATTGGCCCATTTGGTGACTGCACAGGAGCCCCTCAATGAACCGCTCTTTCAGAAGTTTATCCTCATCTTGCATGCTGCCGGGGTCACTCTGCTTAATGGCCCGCATCGCCTCCTGGAGATTAAGGGCATAATCCTGTAAGCTATCCTGCGGTCTCTGTTTGCATCCATAGAAAGTCAATTTAATTTCTGTAGCAGTACGGGTATCGAAGGTGGCTTTAAGCTTTGTAAAAACCTGCTGTGCCGTTCCCTTATCCGCGGCGGGCCAGGACTTCACTTCTCTCGGAGCCGCCCCAAAGAGTTGGCCGATTATCATATGAACCTTCTGAGGCTCTGTCAGAGGATAGAACTCAAGCAGGCTGCAGATTCCTTCTTTAAAGTCAGTAAATGTATGCGACTCCCCAGAGTATCGTGGGAGCCAGGCCGCTCCGGGCAGGTACGGCATAGAGAAGGGCATTATGGCTTTTGTGGTAGCGGCAGCGTCCGATTGGCTGAGGGGGGCAGCGGGTTCTGCGGCAACCGGTGGTGGTATTAGGGCCGCGGCTTCGCCCGCTGCGGGGACCGGAGGTGCCCCCGCGTCCACGGCTGCGAACGCCACCTCCTCTCCTCCCGACTCGGACATGGCTGTCCCTTCCTCCCACTAACCTGCTGGAGGTCGGAGTTCCTCTTCCGGGATTGGCACTTTACCGTGCTTTCTCGTTCCGCGCTTCTTTTGGCCAGTTCCGCCCACGGAGCTAAGGCTCCTCCCTCCGCACACGGCAATGGCGAATCGTGGCGGGAACTCTTGGCGGCAATTGGCAATACACAGTCTTTGCAATAAGTCACAGTCCAAGCACAATAAATCACAGTTCCAAGGCACACATAACCCAATTCTTCAGGCTTAAGTAGATCCTGTTCGTGACGCCAAGTTGTAGCGCCCCCACTGCCGCAGGGCCGAGGGGTACCCGTTACCGGGCCTCTGAGTCTCTGCTCTGGGGTTGTCACGGTGGCTAGGCCCAATCCGTGACCCTGCTGCTGAGGGGCGCCCAATAAAAGGGTGACAGTTCGGTGTGTGGTGCAGGACGCAATCAATCACAAGGACACAGGGGTGCAGTCTCTTTACCTCTTTACTGAAGATCTCAAAGTCCTCAATCCGGAATACGGTTAACCAGGCTGCGCAAGTCCGGCCGGTCCAATGGCACCTCCAGAATTCCCTTTACAGGTGGAAATCAGTGTCTACCTGCTAGCGCTTGTGTGTTGTGGTCCTCCCCTGCTGGGCTTACGGGATAGTACCCCACAACTGTTGTGTCTGTTTCTCGTGTTCCCTCACAACTTGATCGGATGATGTTCTTCTCCTCCGTCCCTCCCTGATGGTCTGGTTAGGACGCACCCGTATGACGGGTAGGCTCGGAGCTCTTCCGGGACCCTAGAGTCGCCCCTCTCCTAGTGTGCCCCCTATGTCTTCGTAGGTGATGTATGTGAGACAGCCCGCCTGTAACTGACTGTCCTGCCGTTGGTTTGAAGTATGGCTTGGAGTTCTATACTTCCTCGGCGTTCCGGCCACCGGTAAATTGCGCCTCAGTAGGATGTTGCCTCGGTCTTACAGCACGACTCCTACTGGAATTTCTCCTTCTTGCTTTGATCTCGTTTCTCACTCAGCACAATAGATCTCGCTTCTTATCCTTTCTTGGGGCACCGCCGCAATGTCGTGCAGGCACTGTCCCGTAACGTTCTTTCTGGTTGCCAGGCCTCTGTCAGGATCCCACCCCTGACAGGGACCCTACCGAATCTTCCCCCACAACACCCTCTGCCACAAGGTGTTGCCTGGTTCCAACCCAGTCAGCTTTCTCATCTAACTTCCTGCCTAACCCCCAGTTTTACCAGATTGTGAGGAGTGGCCTAATGAATAGTACCCTTAGCTCCCCCTGGAGGCCAGACTGTGAAATGTATTGGTGTATGTGATACCTGGTCAGATGAATCCCTTCAGTGCCATCAGACGTACCATAGCCCCCCATAGTGGCGGAGCAACAGTACTGCAACGACCAGGACTCTGGGGCGCTGCACAGTTCCCAGCGCACGGTTACCCGCCCTTCAGCCGGGAAGGAGCCCAGCCATGGCTTCCCTCCAGCTCCCCAGTTCCCCTGCGCTCCTTCACTGTTCCTCATCTGCTCCAGACTAACTCCTCCTCCAGACCAGAATGTATATCATCTAGGGCTCCCCTTAAACCAGGTTTCAAGCTCCCCCTTCTGGCCTGGAGTCAGAACGTGTTGCATGTACAGTTTACAGGCATGGCATCACCCTCCCCGAGAGGAAGGCAATACCACTGTGGTACCTGAACTCCTGTGGTGCCACACATGCATTGGCAGGGAGCAGGCTTGGCACTATATCTGAAAGAAAGCAGTCATGTTTAATGATCCTGTGTAGTGCTATGGCCGGCGCCCCCGCATAGTGTCTCCTTCTCCCTCCATGCAGGAAAGCCGGCTTACTCATTGCCCCGGGCCCGCTGTGTGGTACCCCAGCGTGTGCCTGCCTCCTCCTGGTGTGTATGCTGCACCTCCTTGAGGTGCACGTGTGCTCCCCTGCTCTTCAAGGGGCAGCACACATATAGTAAATGCCCTTAGCTTGTTGCTGAGAGGCATTTACTATAAATAGTACACCTACAAGATGGCTCTCAGTCAATTGCTGGGAGTCATTCTGTATAAAAGACTCCCTCTTACCAAGCAACAAGTTAAGTCATTAGGTAGTTGTTTTTCTACCAGCGCAGTTGTGAGGTCCCCTTGTCCCAGTATAGCCAGTGTCCTGAACCTGAATCCCTGGTCCCGGTGCTGCCAGTGTCCTGAACTCGAATCCCTGGTCCCGGTGTGGCCAGTGTCCTGAACCCGAATCCCTGGTCCCGGTGTGGCCAGTGTCCTGAACCCGAATCCCTGGTCCCGGTGCGGCCAGTGTCCTGAACTTGAATTCCTGATTTCCCTGGAGCCAGTGTCCTATATCCGAAACTTTTGTCCTGGTGTAGCCAGTGCCTGAATATTGTCCCCATGTCCCTGTGTGACCAGTCCTGTTCCCGAAGTCCCCTCTTCCAGGTGCGGCCAGTTCCTAAACATTGCTCCACAGTCCGTTTGCGGCCAGTCCCTTATCCAATATCCTACACCAGTATGTCTGATCACAGTTCTAGTCCGTGTCAGTCCTGGGGTCAGCAGTTGCAGTACTGGGATCTGCCTAGGAGTGATACAAAGCAGCTACCTGCAGCCCAGTCTGTCTCCACCATCAGAAGCTCCAGATAGCTGCTTAGCTATGCCCCTTCCTAGACAAGCCCGGATCTGTGGCACAGTGGGTCCACCAATCCACTTGCGCCACCTTTGGGCATAACATCTTGAACAACCACTCTTTGGCTAGGTACACACTGTAGACCTATCTGGCGGTATTCATCTGGAAGTTTTCCCAGATGTGTACATTAATGTCGCCATAGACAATCATTCACCCTCTTTCAGCCTTCATCTAGCCATTATGTGCCTGCATACCCATTGTTAAAAGGGATGTCCGGCCTTAGCGTACAAGTGAATCCTCAGAGCACGCACATTGCACACTGTGAAGATTTTCTGCTACCGGGAGCAGTGGGCACTTTACTGCAAGTTTGAAATTTGCTTACATGTGGTCCAGTGCCAATTAAACATGTGTGGCTCACTCAATGCAAGTGAACTGAGCGAGGCCTGACACGTTTAGTCGGACTCTGACCGGAAGTTTGCAAAGCACATAGTTGTGATATGACCACTCACAGGGAGTGCCGGCATTGGGGAATCCAATATGTGCACTGTGAGGATTCACAGCTGTGCAGTCACAAAGAATGACTGCAGACTTGTACTCTAAAGCCAGACAACCTCTTTAAACTGTATAAGAAAGAGCAGTATCATGTGGTGTACATGTCATCACAGTCAGTCTGTATGGTGGATGGATGCCTCGGCATCCAACGTGGCTGTGGACACTATCAGACATATACCTCCTGGGCGTATGAACCCGACAGTGTCCACAGACACAGTGTGAACTTAGCCCAAGGTGTTGTCCAGTTATTTTTTTTTAAAAAAAGGGTTAGCATGACAAAAAGCAAAATAAATGATATTGTTAGGCTCACCTGGTAAGATGGATTCACCAAGCTACGGTACAGGGTAGACACACTGACCTAGGTCAGCTAGAAAGCAATGTATTCTGGACTCCTCTTCAACTTACTATGTCCCTCAACATCATGACGACATGGCGCAACACATATCATGGTGTCGTGTGAGGCCCAGTAAGAGGTTCTCAGGATGCAAGGCCAAAAAGAAATGAAGACCACCCTGGTCCTACCGTCATAGAGGACTAGATGCAGGACTGGGGCAGCAATCTACTTGCTCAACTCTAATATTTAGGCCATGATGGGTAGTGAAGACCCGTAACTGGTGGCGGCAGTG
Organism: Ranitomeya variabilis; assembly: GCF_051348905.1. Classification (NCBI taxonomy): domain Eukaryota; kingdom Metazoa; phylum Chordata; class Amphibia; order Anura; family Dendrobatidae; genus Ranitomeya; species Ranitomeya variabilis. Next base: position 51,098,291 of record NC_135236.1, read on the forward strand.
GCACCAAGAGACACCAAGACAATTGCTACAATGCAGCGCTGAGGAACCGACGAGGAACCTACCAAAGTTTTCACTACGACTCAGTTTCCTGGTTTATTGTGACATCTACGGGATAGGTGATAACCGTCTGATCGCTAGGGGTCTGAGCCCCAATTACTATTAGCTACAGTTGCAATTGAATGGAGTAAATGACGTACATTGATCGACTGTCTCCGTTATATCATTTGTGGATCAATGGTCGCAGCGGTCTTATGACGAATACCTCTGAAGTCAAAGATTGGCTTCAACAGTCCTGTGGTATAAGACCATCAAAGAGAATTAGGGACATGAAATGATGGGAAATAGAAGGGTAAGTATTATTTCATTGTTATAAATCAGAGACCGGTTCTGTTACTGCAGACACAAGACTAATTTACACTGGTCGATAATCGGGAAGGAGCATTCCAAAGGAAGCTTGTTCCCCCAATTATCGGCTTGTCTAAACAGGCTACAAATCACCTAATGAACGAGCAGAATGCTTGCTTTTGAGGTGAAATGATTTTTAAGCTTGCTTAACCTCTTCAATCCCGAGCCCGTTTTCACTTTCATGACTAGGCCAAATTTTGAAATTCTGACCAGTGTCGTTTTATGTGGTAATAACTCTGGAACGCTTCAACAAATCCCACTGATTCTGAGAATATTTTTTTCATGACATATTGTTCTTCATGAAAGTGGTAACATTTCTTCAATATGACTTGCGTTTTTTTTGTGAAAATATCTGAAATTTGGTGAAAAATGTTGAAAATTTCACAGTTTTTAAACTTCTAATTCTTATGCCTTTAAACCAGAGTTATGTCACACTAAATAGTTAATAAACAACATTTACCACATGTCTACTTTACCTATGTATCATCTTTTAAACATGTTTTTTTGTTTGGAAGTTAGAAGGGTTAAAAGTCGATAAGCAATTTCTCATTTTTTCCACCAAAACTTACAAACTAATTTTTTTAAGTGACCACATCACATTTGAAGTGACTTTGAGGGGCCTATATGACAGAAAATACCCAAAAGTGACACAATTCTAAAAAAGGCACTCATCAAAGTCCTCAAAATTACATTCAAAAAGTTTATTAATCCTTCAAGTGCTTCACAGGAATTAAAGCAAGGTGAAAGGAAAAGATTAATATTTTACTTTTTTTCACAAAAATGTTAATTTAGCCCCAATTTTTTTATTTTTACAAGGTTAGCAGGAGAAAATAGAACCAAAAATTTGTTGTGCAAATTCTCTTTAATATGCGGATACCCTGTAGGTGGGAGAAAATTACTATTTAGGCGCGTGGCAGGGCTCGGAAGGGAAGGACTTTTTGAAAGCAAAAATGGCTGGAATCGAAGGGAAGGACTTTTTGAATGCAAAAATGGCTGGAATCTAATGCAAACGCTGCGTTTGAAGAGCCCCTGATGTGCCTCTAAACAGTGGAAACTCCCAACAACTGACTCCATTTTGAAAACTAAACCCCTTAAGGAATCTATCTAGATGTGTGGTGAGCACCTTGAACCCCCAGGTGCTTCACAGAAGCTTATAACGCAGAGCCATGATAATAAAAAAATCACATTTTCCCCACAAAAATGTTGTTTTAGCCCCAATTTTTTATTTTCACAAGGGTAACAGGAGAAAATGGTCCAAAAAATGTATTGTGCAATTTCTACTAAGTATGTCGATACCCAATATATGGGGGAAAATTACTGTTTGGGTGCATAGCAGGGCTCGAAAGTAAAGGAGTACCGCTTGATTTTTTTTAAACCCAAAAATGTCTGGAATCGAAAGTTGATGCCATGTCGCATTTGGAGAGCCACTGATATGCCTAAACAGTGGAAATCCCACACAAGTAACCCAATTTTGGAAACTAGAACCCTCAAGGAATTTTGTCTAGGTATGCGGTGAGCACCTTGAACCCACAGGTGCTTCACAGAATTTTACAATGTTGAACTGTGAAAATTATAAAAAATATTTTTCACAAGAATGGCAGGAGAAAATTGATTCCAAAATTTGTTGTGCAATTTCTCCTGAGTACACCCATACTCTATATGTGGTCAAAAACTACTTTTGAGGCACAGTGCAAAGCTTAGAAGAGAAGAAGCGTAATATTGGAGTTCAGATTTTGCTGGAATGGTTTGAGGGTGCCATGTCACATTGGCAGAGCCCATGAGGTACCAGAACATCAGAAATCCCCCATAAGTGACTTCATTTTACAATCTACACTCCCCAATTAAATTATTTAGGGGTACAGTGAGCATGTTAACACCACACGTGCCTCACAGAATTTTATACCATTGGGCTGTGATAAAAGAATTATTTCGCTTTTACCACTAAAATGTTGTTTTAGTTCCAAGTTTTTAATTTTTCTAAGGACAATAGGAAAAAATGGACCTCTCAATTTGTTGTGCAATTTTACCTGAGTGCGCCAGTACCCTACATGTAATCCTGAACTACTTTCAAGCACAGTGCAATGCTCAGAAGGGAAGAAGCTCCATACTGTGGTGCAGATTTTACTTTTATGGTTTGCGGGTGCCATGACCCACTGGGAGAGCCCCTGAGGTGCCAGAACAGCAGAACCCCCCATAAGTGACCCCATTTTACAAACTACACCTCTCAATGAATTCATCTAGAGGTGCAGTGATAATAGAATTTTCTACCATTGAGCAATGAAGAAAACAAAATACTTTTTTACCACAAAAATTTAGTTTTAACCCTAGATTTTAAATTTTTATATGGGGTAATGGGTAAAAATGGCAGTTAAATTTGTCACACAATTTCTGCTGAATGTAGAGTTACTCCATATGTGGCTGTACAGTACTGCTTAGCCACATGGCGAGACTCGGGATGGAGCACTATTTGCTTTGTGGAGCACAGATTTTCCTAGAATAGTTTGTGGACTCCATATACATAGACCCTAAGTGTTAGAAGAGCAGAATCCCCCCTCAAGTGACACAATTTTTTAAATGATATCCCTTTGGGAATTTATCTACCGGTGTATTGATGATTTGACTACTTGGGTGTTTTCCAGAAAAAAGCAGCAGTGGATGTTGTTGAGTGAAAATTGCAAATCTGCTATTGTAGTGTCCAGTACGTTGTAGTGTCCATTACGTTGTAGTGCCCAGTACATTGTAGTGCCCAGTACATTGTAGTGCCCAGTACGTTGTAGTGCCCAGTACGTTGTAGTGCCCAGTACGTTGTAGTGCCCAGTACGTTGTAGTGCCCAGTACATTGTAGTGCCCAGTACATTGTAGTGCCCAGTACGTTGTAGTGCCCAGTACATTGTAGTGCCCAGTACGTTGTAATGCCCAGTACGTTGTAGTGCCCAGTACATTGTAGTGCCCAGTACATTGTAGTGCCCAGTACATTGTAGTGCCCAGTACGTTGTAGTGCCCAGTACATTGTAGTGCCCAGTACATTGTAGTGTCCAGTACGTTGTAATGCCCAGTACATTGTAGTGCCCAGTACATTGTAGTGCCCAGTACGTTGTAGTGCCCAGTACATTGTAGTGCCCAGTACGTTGTAGTGCCCAGTACGTTGTAGTGCCCATTACGTTGTAGTGCCCAGTACATTGTAGTGCCCAGTACGTTGTAATGCCCAGTACATTGTAGTGCCCAGTACATTGTAGTGCCCAGTACATTGTAGTGCCCAGTACATTGTAATGCCCAGTACGTTGTAATGCCCAGTACATTGTAGTGCCCAGTACATTGTAGTGCCCAGTACATTGTAGTGCCCAGTACGTTGTAGTGCCCAGTACATTGTAGTGCCCAGTACGTTGTAATGCCCAGTACGTTGTAGTGCCCATTACGTTGTAATGCCCAGTACGTTGTAGTGCCCAGTACGTTGTAGTGCCCAGTACGTTGTAATGCCCAGTACGTTGTAATGCCCAGTACGTTGTAATTCCCAGTACGTTGTAATGCCCACCAGTACATTGTAATGCCCAGTACATTGTAGTGCCCAGTACATTGTAGTGCCCAGTACGTTGTAATGCCCAGTACATTGTAGTGCCCAGTACGTTGTAATTCCCAGTACGTTGTAATGCCCACCAGTACATTGTAATGCCCAGTACGTTGTAGTGCCCAGTACGTTGTAGTGCCCAGTACGTTGTAGTGCCCAGTACGTTGTAGTGCCCAGTACGTTGTAGTGCCCAGTGCGTTGTAGTGCCCAGTACGTTGTAGTGCCCAGATTGTGCTTCTGGAGATATGCACTCGTACATTAGGCGAGCTCTCGAAGCTACAAAAATTCCAAACGTGTGGACGCTAAATGTGGTGCAGGCTCACTGTGTTTCTCAAAATGGAGGAGGCATTTGGATTTGGGAGGCATGTGGAATTTGTAATTCAGAAGTACAAATGGAAAAAAAATCTCCAGCATGGGTTGAATATTTAAAACTTCACATTTATTACATCTTCATAAAAATTGACATTCTGGCATGCCACTGGAAACCCAACAACCTGATCAACGCGTTTCGACTTATACAGTCTTAATCATTTATGGGTACAATATATTTTAATAGTTTTTATTACTTTGTGATTTAAAAAAAAAAAATTCACATAATTTTTGATTTTTGATTTTTTTACCCTCTATGCGACTTTCACTTTCTGCAGTCGATCACTGATGTGAAGCATTGGAATGCTCTGAGCATGGTCTAAGGGGCTTTCCATAGCCTGGTGACCCGGATGTCATCATCACCATGGCAATGGGGTGCTGATTGGAAGGGAGAAGGTGCCCCTTCCCACTCCCTGCCTTGTGAATGCTCCGATCGATCTCAACATTTAGGAAGTTAAACTGCCAAGGGCGGTGAGGGCGTCGCTTCTGCTGGCAGTGAGAGCCAGATGTCAGCTGCCATGTTAGCTGAACACCCAGCGGCGATCGCGCACAGCTCCTGCCATGACGTATATATACTTAATTGGTTGGGAAGTTTTTCCCTTCAATGACGTATAGATACGTCTATTGTCGTGAAGGGGTTAAAAATCATTCTGTGCAGCACATTGCCCTGTGTAAACATGTGCTGCCAAGAATAATTGTATAAACATTCGTTATATGCACATGGAAGTGTGATCAGCCTGTCTTAACGGGCCGTTAAAACTACCATCAATCGGCTTGCATGTAGCTGATCGGCTTGCATGTAGCTGATCCGCAGTCGTTAATGGACACGGTCGGCCTGTCTAAACTAAGACATTCTAAAACTCAGTTGTATGGTGGAAAGCGGGGTCAGGGATGATGGGACTAGTCAGACTCAGATATGCCCCGCTGGCTTCTTACCACCCGCTCAGGTAGACATGTCAGTCCCGCTGAGAGGGTGGGCTGAAGTCGGAGGGGCACACGTCTGTGAATAGTCACCTCGTCCCTGGACTATTTTCACACAAATGCCGCAGAGTTTCCATGTGTGTAAGTGGGAACCGGTCTCTGATTCACGTTGACTGCGGTTCGTGGAGCCTGAATCATATGACAGGTCCCCTTAAGCCTTTATCTCATTTTAGGAGGATTTCTAGGATTTTTCGGTGTTGAGCTGATGCAGGTATGAAAACACCTCACAGTGAAATGTCAATTCAGCAAACGTCCTCATTGAACCCTGCAGAAGTGATAACGGGGACAAGCGCAATATATGTGTAACGTGACCGATGTAGGGTGAAAGGTCAGGACGAGGGACGAGGGAACTCGCACATATGTCTACATGGTATGTGACAGATAAGGAGGGACAGGCAGGGGCTTTCTCACCTGCGCTTGTGTAATAAGGGAAATGTCACAATACAATAGAGCAGTGACCTCCAACCTGCGTCTCCACGGCCAGACCAGACTACAGCTCCCATCCCAAGGCCTCATTCAGACAGATGTGAGTCACGCACGTGCTCGATACGTGGTTTTCACGGACAGAACACATACCCATTGTTGTCTAGGTGGCTGTTCAAAGGTTCATGTTTTTTTGAGGGCCGAGGGGTTCGCAAAAATTAAGGAGATATGTCCGAGTCACAGATCAAAATTACCCATACAAGTCTGTGAGTCCATGAAAAATCACTGACCGCACACATCATCATCCGTTTTTAACATTGTAATGGGTAGGAGATTATCTGCCATTTATTTATTTTATTCTTCCTACAAGAAAATCACTGATGGTGAAAACTGACACACGGCCCAAACACTGATGACACTAGGACTGTGAGAAAAATATTTAGAATTGAGAGTCCTCAGTGGTTGATACCTTTTAACTGTGTACGTGATGAAATCTGAATGAGGCCTGAAGACCCTCATACACATTAGCCAAACCCACCGATACTGGCAGGATTGACCGACAGTGCATGGGGGTCTCCCGGCTCACTCTCATGTCTTATTTCAGGAGATAACCCACCATCAGAGGAGTCTGGCAGCAATTTTCTCATGAAACACAGGAGCACTCAATCGAGCGTTCTTCTGTAAGGGGGAACACGGAATAGATAGCCGTCAGATGATCAATTGACAGAACCATTGTTCGGTCGGTGGCTATCTATTGTGTATAACAGGCTTTAGGATGCACTCACACTCGCCAGTTCCTAAGAGCGCTTGTTTCATTATAATCGGGCGATGCAATCAGGATGCTAATCACCCGAAAAACCTGCGTTTTGATTGTGTGTCCGGTAAAAATAATTTTTAAGCTGATTTAAAACATCATTTTCAGCAGCACATAGTCCAGTGTAAATAGGTGATGTGCTGCTGAGGACTATGATCAGCAAATGTAGCCTATCGGTGGTCACTTATAAGCGCAAGTCCGCCAGCTCTTTGGCTTTTTTCTGTTTTCGGTTATTTCATGGTAGTGATAATGCTGAGATAATCGGAGTCTTTCTTCACTCAATCCACTGCACCAATTTTCGGTGCAAACAGAACTTTTTTTTGGAGGTGAAGGTTGTTGTAGTGGATTGAGTGCCGACCAACGACTCACATTATCTCAGCTTTATCACTAACATAGTGACATAGTTAGCAAGGCCGAAAAAAGACATTTGTGTTGTAGTTTTGTAAGAGCTGAGGAGCTGCAGTTAGGAAAACTACCGCACTAGTATTTTTGTCTAGTAAGTACTCATTTGTACAGCTTCCCTAGTGGAATTCTGACGAGGACTTCCTTATCTCCATAATCAAGAAAAGTTACAAAAATGAAAAACAAAAATGCTAACATTTACAATGAATAAAAAATAACAAAATAAAGATGCAAAGACACAAATGATAAAAAGAACAAAAAAATAAATTGAGAGTCAAAACTCCACGCCTGGACATACTATTTATACAGCCTCGATTCCCGAAAAGTTGTGACGATTTGTAAAATGTAAAGGTACCTTCACACTGAACAACTTAACAACAATAACGATAGCGATCCGTGACGTTGCAGCGTCCTGGATAGCGATATCGTTGTGTTTGACACGCAGCAGCGATCAGGATCCTGCTGTGACATTGTTGGTCGGAGCTAGAAGGCCAGCACCCTATTTCGTCGCTGGATCTCCTGCTGACATCGCTGGATCGGTGTGTGTGACGCGGATTCAGCAATGTCTTCACTGGTAACCAGGGTAAACATTGGGTTACTAAGCGCAGGGCCGCGCTTAGTAACCCGATATTTACCCTGGTTACCATTGTAAATGTAAAAAAAAAAACACAACATACTTACATTCCGGTGTCTGTCGCGTCCCCCAGCGTCCGCTTCCCTGCACTGTGTCAGCGCCGGCCGGCCGTAAAGCAGAGCACAGCGGTGATGTCACCGCTCTGCTTTAGGGCCGGCGCTTACACAGTGCAGGGAAGCGGACGCCGGGGGACGCGACAGACACCGGAATGTAAGTATGTAGTGTTTGTTTTTTTTAACATTTACACTGGTAACCAGGGTAAACATCGGGTTACTAAGCGCGGCACTACGCTTAGTAACCCAATGTTTACCCTGGTTACCCGGGGACTTCGGCATCATTGGTCGCTGGTCTGTGTGACAGCTCTCCAGCGACCACACAACGACGAAACAGCGACGCTGCAGCGATCGGCATTGTTGTCTATATCGCTGCAGCGTCGCTTAATGTGACGGTACCTTAAGGAAAACAAGACTGCAATGATTTGGAAATCGATGGCAGTGACACATCTCAAAAAAGTTGCAGATAAGTAGATGCAGACTGTAACTAGACCCCATAAAAGTTCTATATTGTGAGGAATTGAAATATGCAAAACCAGATAAGATATGCTAGAAGACAACTAAATGTTATGTTATGATGAAACGACTAACAGATGACATGAATCCTAATTCCATGGTGCATATTGAGATCACTGGAGAATTTGGGTGTTGACTCACCATTCCACCTTTCACACTTGTCCAACCTCTTATCACTACATATCAGCATTGCAGTAAGATTCCCCAGTACCTTGCACTGGGGAATTTACTTATCACCTATGATAAGCACATCAGATTGTCCTCTGCTGAAAAACATGAGCCCTGGTTGGCTCAGTCCTACAACCCCTGGCAAAAATTATGGAATCACCGGCCTTGGAGAATGTTCATTCAGTTGTTTAATTTTGTAGAAAAAAAAAGCAGATCACAGACATGGCACAAAACTAAAGTAATTTCAAACGGCAACTTTCTGGCTTTAAGAAACACTAAAAGAAATCAAGAACAAAATATGTGGTAGTCAGTAATGGTTACTTTTTTTAACCAAGCATAGGGGAAAAATGATGGAATCACTCAATTCTGAGGAAAAAATTATGGAATCACCCTGTAAATTTTCATACCCAAAAATAACACCTGCATCAAATTAGATCTGCTCGTTAGTCTGCATCTAAAAAGGAGTGATCACCTTGGAGAGCTGTTGCACCAAGTGGACTGACATGAATCATGGCTCCAACATGAGAGATGTCAATTGAAATGAAGGAGAGGATTATCAAACTCTTAGAAGAGAGTAAATCATCACGCAATGTTGCGAAAGATGTTGGTTGTTCACAGTCAGCTGTGTCTAAAATCTGGACAAAATACAAACAACATGGGAAGGTTGTTAAAGGCAAACATACTGGTAGGCCAAGGAAGACATCAAAGCGTCAAAACCGGAAACTTAAAGCAATATGTCTCAAAAACAGGAAATGCACAACAAAACAAAGTGAGGAACGAATAGGTGGAAACTGGAGTCAACGTCTGTGACCAAACTGTAAGAAACCGCCTAAAGGAAATGGGATTTACATACAGAAAAGCTAAACGAAAGCCATCATTAACACCTAAAAAGAAAAAAACAAGGTTACAATGGGCTAAGGAAAAGCAATCGTGGACTGTGGATGACTGGATGAAAGTCATATTCAGTGATGAATCGCGAATCTGCATTGGGCAAGGTGATGATGCTGGAACCTTTCTTTGGTGCCGTTCCAATGAGATTTATAAAGATGGCTGCCTGAAGAGAACATGCAAATTTCCACAGTCATTGATGATATGGGGCTGCATGTCAGGTAAAGGCACTGGGGAGATGGCTGTCATTACATCTTCAATAAATGCACAAGTTTATGTTGATATTTTGGACACTTTTCTTATCTCATCAATTGAAAGGATGTTTGGGGATGATGAAATCATTTTTCAAGATGATAGTGCATCCTGCCATAGAGCAAAAACTGTGCAAACATTCCTTGAAAAATGACACATAAGGTCAATGTCGCGGCCTGCAAATAGTCCGGATCTCAATCCAATTGAAAATCTTTGGTGGAAGTTGAAGAAAATGGTCCATGACAAGGCTCCAACCTGCAAAGCTGATCTGGCAACAGCAATCAGAGAAAGTAGGAGCCAGACTGATGAAGAGTCCTGTGTGACACTCATTAAGTCCAGGCCTCAGAGACTGCAGGCTGTTATAAAAGCCAGAGGTGGTGCAACAAAATACTAGTGATGTTTTTGAGTGTTTTTTTGCTTGTTTGTTTTTCATGATTCCATAATTTTTTCCTCAGAATTGAGTGATTCCATAATTTTCCCCTATGCTTGGTTAAAAAAAGTAATCATTACTGACTACCACATTTTTTGTTCTTGATTTCTTTTAGTGTTTCTTAAAGCCAGAAAGTTGCCATTTGAAATGACTTTAGTTTTGTGCCATGTCTGTGATCTGCTTTTTTTCTACAAAATTAAACAACTGAATGAACATCCTCCAAGGCCGGTGATTCCATAATTTTTGCCAAGGGTTGTAGAACTGGGGCTTTCTGGAGGATCCTGTGGTGGAACCATTCCAGATGCGATCTCTACTCCAGTCCTCCTATGCCATACTGAGGACTGTCATAGTATCTGGGTATCTGCTCCATTTTTTATGAAAGCCTGACATCATGTTAAAAAAGGACATTGTATAAAAAAAAAAGTCCATATGGATGTGATGTATCTCAAGCCCTTTACGAGAAATGAAGGTCCTCCAGCAAACCTTTCCCTATCCTTTCTGATTAAAAAGCCACAACAATGACTGAGACTAGGTGTTATCCCCAATCACTGTGTTTCTGCTCATGAGTCGCCCACCAGGGCAGTGGGGTACTCGGTACCGGGTCCGGTACTTAAAGAGATGTCATGTGGCTGCGACCCAGTCCGTGGCCCTGGGCGCTCAGGTAAAAGGGGAAAGGTCTTTAAAGGGTTTAATAAAGTTTGTATTCGTGACGCCACCTGTACTTCTCCTTGTCTGTACCTGTCCTTGCTTAAAGGAGTCCTCTGGGGTGATGTTACTGCAGCAAAGATAGTGACGCTTCCCACAGGTGAAGCGGGGTCCCCAGGGCTCCCGGTGTGCTGGGCAAGGATGGTGTATGCCGGCAAATAAATGGAGGACACAGAGTTGTAACGTCTTAACCTGGTTTACTGGTGGTAGTAGGTCACAGTCCAGGGTACCAGTAACAGGTAGTGACATGGTCCAGCCGGCCTGGAGGCAAAGGTGTTCCCTCTCCCAGGTGAGGTCCATAAGCCTTCCTACTCACGCTCGTATGCGAGGTCCTTGTTGCCTGTGGCTTGCTAATAAAGTTCTCTCTCTCCTGTCCTGGGACAGTTACCCGTATGGTGGGCAGTGCGAGCCGTTTAATAGGGTCTCTATCATGACCCGGGCTCTACGTGTACTGCTGCACGTTCAGGTTTGGGTGCCGGCAAATTACATAAAGTCCTTTACCCTCCGGTTCTGCCGTGTGACCTGGAGTACAACACAGCCTCAGGCTCCCGGTGCCCGGTTCCTGCGCCTCAGCTCAGAGGGTGCCCTTTCACAGTTCCCCTCCTGGAAGCCCCCGCAGCTCCGTTGCTGCGATGCTGTGGCCTCCGGAAAAATGGCCACCGGAGGCGGCGCAGGCTCAGATTCAAATCTCGGCAATGAGATCTTGTCCTGAGATCTCGTCTCCTGAAATCTCGGGACGAGATCTCGTTGCCGAGATCTGAATCTGAGCATGCGCTGCCCCAGGCGGCCATCTTTCCAGAGGCCTCCGGTGGCCATCTTTCCGGAGGTCGCGCATCGCAGCAATGGATCTGGGGTGCTTCTGGGCTTTGCGGAAATGTCGGCGGAGCCCCCACGCAGCACAGAGAGCCACTGCTGCCCCGACACCACCGCCCCACAGAGCCTCACTGCCCCACAGAGCCCCGCTGCCCCACAGAGCTCCGCAGCCCCACAGAGCCCCGCAGCCCCACAGGCCACCGCAGCCCCACTGAGCAGCAGCACCACTGCACCAGCCTGGGATGGGATTTCCTGAAGGCCACTGCACCAGCCTGGACCACTGAACAACCTCTGTGACTACTCCACCAGTGACAAAACCCCTCCCCGGTAAGCTGAATTCGGACTGTGAGACAGACCCCCATTTGACAATTTTTTTTCCCTATTTCCCTTCTGAAAATTTGGGGTGCATCTTATGGTCTGGTGCGTTTTATAGTCTGAAAAATACGGTATTCATACCCCTAACAATAATCATCATAAAATCTGCTCCTCACAAAATGGGGTTGTCCACACAAAATAAAAGCTTATCCAGGGGACTGGATGTGTAAAAATGCACCAAACTCATCATTTTGCAACTTCCAGCACCAACCTGATTCCAGTGCAGGTCACTCCGTGGTCGTCGTTGGCACAGAAAGTGAAGATGTCATCTGTGAATTCATGATATCAACAATGACATGTAGCCCCCCTAATACCAGAAGCTCATGCAGCCCCACATAAGGACACTGCCACCATCAGGTCTCACTGTAGGCATCATACATTTTTCTAAGGACAAGGCACCATGTCCTTAGAAAAATGTATGATGCCTACAGTGACACATGGTGGTGGTAGTGTCCTTATGTGGGGCACATGAGGTGCTGGTGGCAGTGGGCTACATATCATTGATGGTATCTTGACAGCGCAGATGTGCCACCATCACTCTGTGCCCTTGGTAGACTTGCACTTTTTCCAACATGACAATGATCCACACATACACATTTGTTGCATTTCTGAAGAAGAGGATGAAAGTGGCTCGGCGGCCAAGTGTCTCCTGATCTGACCCCAACCGATCACCTATGGGGAACTCTGAAGGCACAAGTCATCGCTCTCTCCGTTGAGCTTGTCCTTGAAGAATGGAAAAAGATAGATGTAATATGTCGCCAACTTGTTCATTCCAGACATAGAAGACTCGGTGCTGTCCTTAATAGTCATGGAGGTCATACACAATACTGGATGTAGGAGTTTTTGATGTAGGGTGTACTCATTTGCGCATCAACTACTTTGAATGAAACTGATGATTTTGTTTTTTAATTATATTATTAACCTTACCTTCAAGTTATGGGTTAAAAAAATGTTGTATGAAACCCAGAATTGTGGGAATGTTGGAAATTGTTCTTGTGTTCAGTGAGATAATGATTAAAATCTTGCTTTTCAAAGGGGGTGTACTCATTTATGCTGAGCACTGTAGTGTATAACCCTAGATTTGGACATTCGGGGTAGTTTTCTTGGTGCCTATAGTCCTTGGACTTTTTCTCTGGTTCTGAATAAAAACATTTCGCTAGTAAAATTTGCATAAAACATTGAATAGTTTAGCACCAACATGGCATGATGTTTTCTTCTCCATTTCAGTATATCATATGCAAAAAATATAATCTTGTCAGAATATTGTGAGATAAAAGCTAAACGTGTTCCTTCAGGGTCCAGAGGAGTTAAAGGAAAATTCCACCAAACCATAAAATAAAAAAAATAAAAAATTGATTTAGCAGAAATATTCTTGGTACATGTTCTGGTCCTTGCAAAATCTGATCAGGAAGAAGCCATGTTTGGTGAGGTTGCCTGGTGGTCCCTCAGCTGACCTGCTCTCCTCCAGTCCTGTCAGTGACCACCCAGTACTCCATGACCACCCCACGGATGATCACAGTGGTTTTTTATGGGAAATTGCACTTTGCGGTATCTATCTCCCTCTTCTGGAAACACAGGGAATTACGGAGAATAGTAAAGTAGTTATTGAAGATTTGTTCTATTTTCCATGGTTTTATTTATTTTTTTCTTAATTTCACAGTCTTCATTGCAGGTAAATAATTAGAGAACATTTCTGTATAAATCCAGTAAAATTACCAGTTTAGAATAAATTACTATTCACTATAATAAATCCATTGATTAAAGATAACTCTGCTTTTATCAATTAACAATTTTACATAAAAAGTGTATCTATTTTTCACAATTTGCCTGTGTTTTACTGATTTCAGTATTCTTTATGTCTTCTCCATCAGTTTGTTTTTAAAAGGGATCTGTCACCAAGTTTGTGCCACCTAACCGGAGAGAAGCATAATGTAGTGGCCAGTGGCATAACTAGAGTTCGATGGACCCAGCTGCAAAATTTGGACCTGCATCCCCCACCCTCTACATGTTGGTCAGTTGTATGGGCCCTTGTAGCATTTTAAATCCTATAAGGACATACCCTTCCCTTTCCCATGTAATAATGTGTACTAATGTCCCCCATCCTGGGTCCCTTCCTGCTACATATCTTTCCCACATCCTGGGCCCCTTCCTGGTATACATGTCCTCCATCCTGGTATATACGTCGTCCATCCTGGTATATATGTCGCCCATCCTGGTATATATGTTGCCCATCCTGGGTCTATCCTGGTATACATGTCCCCCATCCTGGTATACATGTCGCCCATCCTGGTATATATGTCGCCCATCCTGGGTCTGTCCTGGTATACATGTTCCCCGTCCTGGTATACATGTCCCCCTTCCTGGTATACATGTCCCCCTTCCTGGTATACATGTCCCCCTTCCTGGTATACATGTCCCCTATCCTGGTATACATGTCCTTCATCCTGGTATATATGTTGCCCATCCTGGGTCTGTCCTGGTATACATGTCCTTCATCCTGGTATACATGTCCCCTATCCTGGTATACATGTCCCCTGTCCTGGTATACATGTCCCCCTTCCTGGTATACATGTCCCCCTTCCTGGTATACATGTCCCCTACCCTGGTATACATGTCCTTCATCCCAGTATACATGTCCCCCATCCTGGTATATATGTCCCTCATCCTAGGTTCCTTCCTGGTATACATGTTCCCTCATCCTGGTATATATTTCTCTCATCCTGGTATAAACAGTGGGAAAGAAAGTATTTAGTCAGCCACCAATTGTGGAAGTTCTCCCACTTGAAAAGATGAGAGAGGCCTGTAATTGACATCATAGGTAGACCACAACTATGAGAGGAAAAATGAGAAAACAAATCCAGAAAATCACCTTGTCTGATTTATTTTGCAAATTATGGTGGAAAATAAGTCATTAACAAAAGTTCATCTCAATATTTTGTTATATATCCTTTGTTGGCAATGACAAAGGTGAAACGTTTTCTGTAAGTCTTCACAAGGTTGGCGCACACTGTTGGTGGTATGATGGCCCATTCCTCCATGCAGATCTCCTCTAGAGCAGTGATGTTTTGGGCCTGTCGCTGGGCAACACGGACTTTCATCTCCCTCCAAAGGTTTTCTATGGGGTTGAGCTCTGGAGACTGGCTAGGCCACTCCAGGACCTTCATATGTTTCTTACAAAGCCACTCCTTCGTTGCCCTGGCGGTGTGCTTGGGATCATTATCACGCTGAAAGACCCATCCACGTTTCATCTTCAAATGGAAGGAGGTTTGCACTTCAAAGTCTCACGATACATGGCCCCATTCATTCTTTCATGTACACGGATCAGTCGTCCTGGTCCGTTTGCAGAGAAACAGCCCCAAAGCCTGATGTTGCCTCCCCCATGCTTCACAGTAGGTACAGTGGGCACGGAAAGTATTCAGACCCCTTACATTTTTCACTCTGTTTCATTGCAGCCATTTGGTAAATTCAAAAAAGCTCATTTTTTTCTCATTAATGTACACTCTGCACCCCATCTTGACTGAAAAAAAACAGAAATGTAGAAATTTTTGCAAATTTATTAAAAAAGAAAAGCTCAAATATCACATAAGTATTCAGACCCTTTGCTCAGACACTCATATTTAAGTCACATGCTGTCCATTTCCTTGTGATCCTCCTTGAGATGGTTCTACTCCTTCATTGGAGTCCAGCTGTGTTTAATTAAATTGATAGGACTTGATTTGGAAAGGCGCACACCTGTCTATATAAGCCCTCACAGCTCAAAGTGCATGTCAGACCAACTGAGAATCATGAGGTCAAAGGAACTAGCCAAGGAGCTCAGAGACAGAATTGTGGCAAGGCACAGATCTGGCCAAGGTTACAACAGAATTTCTGCAGTACTCAAGGTTCCTAAGAGCACAGTCGCCTCCATAATCCTTAAATTGAAGAAGTTTGGGACCACCAGAAGTCTTCATAGACCTGGCCGTCCAGTCAAACTAAGCAATCGTGGGAGACGATCCTTGGTGATAGAGGTAAAGAAGAACCCCAAGATCACTGTGGCTGAGCTCCAGAGATGCAGTAGGGAGATGGGAGAAAGTTCCACAAAGTCAACTATCACTGCAGTCCTCCACCAGTAGGGCCTTTATGGCAGAGTGGCCCGACGGAAGCCTCTCCCCAGTGCAAGACATATGAAAGCCCGCGTAGAGTTTGCTAAAAAAACAGATGAAGGACTCCTAGACTATGAGAAATAAGATTTTCTGGTCTGATGGAAAGAAGATAGACCTTTTTGGTGATAATTCTAAGCGGTATGTGTGGAGAAAACCAGGCACTGCTCATCACCTGCCCAATACAATCCTAACAGTGAAACATGGTGGTGGCAGCATCACGCTATGGGGGTGTTTTTCAGCTGCAGGGACAGGACAACTGGTTGCCATTGAAGGAAACATGAATGCGGCCAAGTACAGAGACTGACTAAATACCTTTTTTCCCCACTGTAGGTCCCTTTTCCTAGTATATATGTCCCCCTTCCTGGTATATATGTCCCCATCCTGGTATACATGTCCCCCTTTCTGGTATATATGTTCCCCATCCTGGGCTTATCACGGTGTGTATATGCCCTATTCTGCTGCTGTTCTGTAACACATATCAAAAGATTCTACTTACCTTCCTCCACGCCCAAGCGGTGCGCCATCCTCTTCGAAAACCGACAGAGAAGACGGCAGCTGAGTGCAGCGTGAGCCAGCGATGCTGATGAGCGTTGTCGTCTCTACCTGGTGCCTGTGAATAGCAGGAACTTTACTGCTATTCACAGTCACCAGAGCCAGATTCAGGGAACATGGACTACATTGGAGCTTTGTGGAAACATTTTTACAAATACAAACGAGGGTCGGTATGTTTTTCAGGTATCCATTTCTGGACTACATCGGATTCGGTGGATTACTGCAGACCTGCATGGGAATTTTTTTGATTTTCAATAAATTGGTAAACAAGGGATAGTAACAAGTTTTTATTCAAATAAGGTATTTTTCGTGTGTTTTTATTTTTGATTACTGGGTCAGTAATGGAGGTGTCTGATAGACGCATCTCCATTACTATCCCCGGGGCTTGATGTCAGCTGTGATTTTTGACAAATCACAGCTGTCATCAACCCCAACTACCATTACCCCGATTGTCACCACACCAGGGCAATCGGGAAGAGCTGGGCAAAGTGCCAGAATTGGCCCTTTAAAATAAAAATATGCCTAAAAAGAGTATTGGATATTTTAAGAAATGTTTAATAGGTTAGAGTAGGGTAGTGCCCGGCCAAAAGAGTCTACCTTGTTGTGATGGCGGCTGAAAAAAATCTTTTGGCCAAAACAAAAGCTGCTGGCTATATGTGCGATCTGGTGTTCGATGGGATCGATGGTGAAATCAATGGTGTCATTCAAAAGTACAACTCATCCCTCAAAAAAAATCCCTTATACCGCCATATTGGCAGAAAAATAAAAAAAATTATGGCTCTGGGAAGAAGGGGAGCAAAAAAACGAAAGAGCAAAAGCAGAAAATCGCTTGGTCATGAAGGGATTAAAGATTTTTCTCAAAGTAGACAAGCTCCGTTTATCTTCTAAGGGCTAGTCCAGGGATTTGTTATTGATGGCCTATCCTTGGGTCATTCCTCAACGTTAACCCCAACCAGGAGCGGACACAGGTAGAAGAGGGCTCCTGTGCAGTATATGGGCCCTTTGCAGTCCAATAGCTCCTGCTAATGCACAATCCCATCTGTTTTGGAGGCAGCAGTGGCCTCTTTACTCCTTGTGTCCCTGTTAAACCAACGGTTTGTCCACCCCTAACCCAAACCCATAGTAGTAGTAAACAGACACTACATATGTAAATTCAACAAAAATAATAAAAAATTGATGAATGCACAATGCTTCCTGCCATATAGCGCTAACTCCTGAATAAAGGAAGTAGTAAAGGAGCAGGAAGTGGGAATTAAAGGGGACCTGTCGGGATTGATAATTTTCCTGCTGTCTCAATTCCATTGCATTATTTATGTGATAAAAGAAGGAAGTCTACAATCCTGTTATAATAAACTTCACTTTTGTCACGATACTTCAAATAATTAGCTGACCACGTAATATTACATAGACCAGGTCAGTTTGCTAGATTGACATCTGTCTACTCTTTCTAACATTACATATGGTAAAAGGTCGCTTTTGTGTCAGCTGGGAGTTGTAGCTTGCAGGCAGGGGCGGATTATCAGAGGGTCAATATGGGCGGTAGCCCAGGGCCCAGTGGCTTGGGGGGGCCCTGGGCCACCGCAGATTGACCCTCTGATAATCCGCCGGAGTGTGACTGAATGCCCGGCCCGCCGGCATTTATGTGCCCCGCCCCCCGGACCCGGTGGGCAGAGAGAGGGGGTCCGCATCGGGCCCCTTCTCATCTGCTCACCGGGCCCCTTCCGGCGCTGCGGCGCTTTCCTATTGAGGTGCGGGCGCTCGCCCGCACCTCAATAGTTAACAACAGCCGCCAGCCAGCCAATTGGAGGCTGGCAGCTGAAGTCGGCCGCAGCTCACACGTCGCCGGCGTCTGACGTCATTGTCAGTCGCCGGCGAGTGTGCGCGGCTGGAGAGAGCTCGCCGCATGGAGCGCTGGTAAGGTGAGGAGACTGTTTGTTGTTTTTTTTTTGTTTGTTTTTTTATAAGCTAACGGTGGACTGTGGACACATTGGGGGCAATGCTGGAGACACTGGGGCAGATTGCTGGAGACACTGGGGCAGATTGCTGGAGACACTGGGGGCAATGCTGGAGACACTGGGGCAGATTGCTGGAGACACTGGGGCAGATTGCTGGACACACTGGGGGCAATGCTGGAGACACTGGGGCAGATTGCTGGAGACACTGGGGCAGATTGCTGGAGACACTGGGGCAGATTGCTGGACACACTGGGGCAGATTGCTGGACACACTGGGGGCAATGCTGGAGACACTGGGGCAGATTGCTGGAGACACTGGGGCAGATTGCTGGAGACACTGGGGCAGATTGCTGGAGACACTGGGGCCAATGCTGGAGACACTGGGGCAGATTGCTGGAGACACTGGGGCAGATTGCTGGAGACACTGGGGCAGATTGCTGGACACACTGGGGCAGATTGCTGGACACACTGGGGGCAATGCTGGAGACACTGGGGCAGATTGCTGGAGACACTGGGGCAGATTGCTGGAGACACTGGGGCAGATTGCTGGAGACACTGGGGCCAATGCTGGAGACACTGGGGCAGATTGCTGGAGACACTGGGGGCAGATTGCTGGAGACACTGGGGCAATGCTAGAGACACTGGGGCAGATTGCTGGACATACTGGGGCAGATTGCTGGACACACTGGGGGTAATATGCTGGAGACAATGGGGCAGATTGCTGGACACACTGGGGGCAATGCTGGACAATTGGACATACTGGGGCAGATTGCAGGACACACTGGTGGTAATATGCTGGACACACTGGGGCAATATGCTGGACATACTGGGGCAGATTGTTGAACACACTGTCTGGGGGCAATATGCTGGAGTCAGACACTGGGGCAGATTGCTGGAGACACTGTCTGGGGCAATGCTGGACACACTGGGGCAGATTGCTGGTTACTGGGGCAATATGCTGGACATACTGGGGCAGATTGCTGGACACACTGGGGATAATATGCTGGACACACTGGGGCAGATTGCTGGACACACTGGGGGCAGGATTGGAGGCATGGGCAGAATGTAGAGACGGGGCAGAATGAAAGACATGGGGCAGGATTGGATCATGGGGCAGGAGAATACGATGGAGACAGATGGGGCAGGATGGGGAGATCATATGGGGTAGAATGGATACTCATGAGTGCAGGATGGGAGAACATATGGCAGGAGCCAGGAATGAGACACACGGGGCCAGGGTGGGGAATATTATTACCATAGGGGCTAATTAAGGGATATTATTACTGCAGTGATGTATTTATTTTATTTTTTGAGTATACTGTTTTAAATGGGGGGGGCGGTCCTGTTACTGTGCAGAGTGACTCTATATCGCCTTTTTTTCTCCATGTGTAATGTAGAAGTTGTGAAAAATTAAGTAATGTGTTCTGCAAGCAGAGCTCGAGATAACTGTCATTTCCTGCAGAAACGAGTCCTGGCTGGAAGAAATGATGGCAGTCTGTGCTGGATGAAAGATGAAGGACTTCACCTAGAGACGTCATTGGTGAGTCAGTGTTACCTATACATTGACACTATACACTATACTATATACAGAGGTCCTTTGTACAATGTCACCAGTGATCTCTGTATTACCTCTACACAGACACTGCATACTAAGTACAGATCTCCTGTGAATACTGGCACTTATGGTGATAGTATTGTGTTTTGGTTTTTTTATTATTACTGATCAGTATTGTAGTATTCAGACACTATGTGGTGGTAATATGTGGTCTGGAAATGGTGTTGTGGTATTTGTCCCTTGAATGTGCTATTTGGTCACCAAGTGGTGGTAATATGTGGTCTTGACATGGTGCAGTGGTATTTGTTCCTTGTATGTGATATTATTCGATCACTGTGTTTGTAATTTGTGGTCTGGTCATGGCGCGGTGGTATTTGTTCCTTGTATGTGATATTATTGGTCAAAATATACCTAAATTATATTGCAGATTTTAACAAATATTTAATAGGTTACAGTAGAGAAGGGCCCGGCCATTTTTCTGGAATAATCTGGTTCGGGTATAATATGACCCCCCCCCCCCCCGTCACATGACCCCCCCCTTCACATGACCCCCCCGTCACATGACCCCCCCCCCGTCACATGACCGGGGGGGCCCACAGTGTCTGAACAGCCCGGGGCCCTGGCTACCCTTAATCCACCCCTGCTTGCAGGGGTGGGAATCTTTTTCCTTCCAAGGGTCATTTGGTTATTTATACCATCCTTCGGGGGCCGTCAAATTGTGCGCTAACTCTGCCCACAAAGTACGTCCTGACCATGACACTGGTGTCAGGACGTAATTTTTCTTTGCTCAGTAGTGATCATTGCGTTCACGTGCTCAAAGAGCAAGGAGAAATTAATCGGCCGGTGGGCCAGCAAAATACAGTGGCAGGCCCTAGCACTGCAGTCCTCGGGATCTACCCATGGGGCCGGATAAAAGGTCATTGAGGGCCATAAACGGCCCACAGGCCTGAGGTTCCCCACCCGTCTGCTAGAGAACCAACAATACTGTAGAAAATCCTCCTCCGCTAAACAAAGCAGCAGAACAAGGCTCTCTTCTTTACTGAACTGAATCCTATTGTTAAGAGAGGGCGTAACTAAATGTAGGCCCGGGTTTGGAGGGGGGTAGTCAATTTAGTTGTTAATTAGTGTATTAAAGGCCCCGTCTCACATAGCGATTTACCAACGATCACGACCAGCGATACGACCTGGCCGTGATCGTTGGTAAGTCGTTGTGTGGTCGCTGGGGAGCTGTCACACAGACCGCTCTCCCCAGCGACCAACGATCAGGGGAACGACTTCGGCATCGTTGAAACTGTCTTCAACGATGCCGAAGTCCCCCTGCAGCACCCGGGTAACCAGGGTAAACATCGGGTTACTAAGTGCAGGGCCACGCTTAGTAACCTGATGTTTACCCTGGTTACCAAAAAAACCAAACACTACATACTCGCCTTTCGGTGTCCAGGTCCCTTGCCGTCTGCTTCCTGCTCTGACAGTGCCGCCGTACACTGAGAGCAGAGCGCAGCAGTGACGTCAGCGGTGCTGTGCTGCGCTCTCACTGTACGGCCGCACTCAGTCAGAGCAGGAAGCAGACGGCGAGGGACCTGGACACCGAAAGGCGAGTATGTACTGTTTGTTTTTTTTGGTAACCAGGGTAAACATCGGGTTACTAAGCGCGGCCCTGCGCTTAGTAACCCGATGTTTACCCTGGTTACCAGTGAAGACATCGCTGGATCGGTGTCACACACACCGATTCAGCGATGTCAGCGGGACCTCAACGACCAAAAAAAGGTCCAGGCCATTCCGACACGACCAGCGATCTCGCAGCAGGGGCCTGATCGCTGGTACGTGTCACACATAGCGAGATCGCTACTGAGGTCGCTGTTGCGTCACAAAACTTGTGACTCAGCAGCGATCTCGCTAGCAATCTCGCTGTGTGAGACGGGGCCTTAAGGATAGATGGGGGAGTGTAGAATCAGTCTCTTTGGTAGCCTCGAATACGTAGGTAATCAGGTTGGGTTCAACAGGTGAAGTTTACTGTATTCATAAACCTCTAAAGAGCTCCAAACAAAAACACAACCTTGATGTGGCATAAAGGAACAACAGAAAATAAACAGTATGTTACCTCGGCTCCTGTACCTGGCGCTCCGCCTGCTGCCGCCGAGTCCAGGTCAGCTGATGTCCTCGCTGCGTCCTCCTCACTCCGGGGCTCGGTGCTTACATCCCGGCGCGCGTCCTCCTTGCGCTCAGCTGCGCGCTCCTGTGGTTTGCGCAGGCGCAGTAGGTTCTGACCGCGCACGCGCTCCCTCTGCTCTTCTCTCTTTCCATGACCTGACCCGGAATTACTTCCTGCCAATCAGCGTCTGGCCTCAGGTATTTCAGGCCCTCTTCCCTTTGTGGAGGCGCCTGATTATCGTGTTTTCCTGCTTTAGTTAGGCCGCATAGTTATCCGGTGCCTTGCCTGTCTTGTGCTTCTCAGTCCTGTGCCTTGCCAGTCCTGCGCTGTTTAACATCTTGTTCTCCCTTCTTCTCTTTCAGTTCCTGCTCCCGTGTTCCGCAGTTCCTGTGTTCTCCAGTTCCTGTGTTCTCCCATTCTTCAGTCCAATCTTCTGCTCCTTTACTTCTCACCCAGATTCCCCTCCATCACCTTCTACCCTTTCTGTTTTTTCCCCGTTTTTCTCCCTGTTTCCTTTTCCTTGAGCCGATCCCTGGTCCTGGCTTCCGTGGTACTAGTTATCCCTGTGCTTGCCTTCTAACAGTCCCTGTATAGGGGTTGGTTCCACTCTGGAGTGCTCGCTCAGGGGAGGTTCGGTGCCATGGTCCAGTGGGTCACACTCTTTGTTCCCGTCGCCTTAGGCGTAACACAGTGCAAATGGTAGTAAGGTCTCACTCGCTTAGATACAAGTCCATATAACAGGTTAATACACAGCAAAAATCAAAAGTTAGTCAGGCCTCTGTCAAAGGCTAACCAGTCCACAAACAAGTCTTTTTACCTTCATACACACCCTTAAGACCCTTAAGGAGGAACTCAGTTACCCTTTTATATTAGTTGCATCTCATGGATTGGAGGATGTAATGACCTGTCCCACCCAGCTCTACCAGCTGTTCCTAAAACATGGGCCAAAAAATCCGAACACATTAACAATCCTCTCAACATCTATCTGTGCTGGAGCTTTCTTCTCCGGCTTTCACATCACCAAGGCTAGGTACCTCGGTGACACATACACTCCATCCACTACCTGCCCAGTTGCAAGCATGCAGGGAAAATAAGGGAATCTTTATCACATGGGTTATATCAGTGGTTTTGACTGGCCAGAATGTTCTGTAAAAAGGGGTTTATAATTTGTTTATAGACAGGCACGGTTTTTCACTTAAACAGTCCATGTGGTTTATTGTACCCTCAGCATAAACCACTATAGGCCATGTTACCAATTACAGACATATATAGAAAAATAATTTTTTTTTTACTATATTCATTGTGTTTAGTATTGATTATCATTACTTTTGGATCGCCCCTCGTAGTTCTTAGCACTTCGCAGTATATGGCTTTGAAACGCAGTCACTAAACACGCCGGACCTCTGTGACAAGTTATCGTGGGCGACCGCACGCTGAACAGTTCATTAGTGTCCATGGAACACAACAGGCACCAACATACAACATTAGGCTGCAGTCTCTAAACATGCTGGACGTTACTCCGTCCAGTTACTATGGGTGATCGCACAGTTCCCCATACTCTGGGTTACCTTCCAGGAGCTCCTGCTCCACACGCTGACTCTTGTCAGTACTCTCTCTCCCAGGGAAGCTGTTGAACTGGGATCACTGTCCCGGACAATGCCTTGCTCACCAGGTCACCTGATGGTCCAGATCCTCAGACAGGCTGTAGCTCCCCCAAATGCAGTGCCATCACGGACTCTGCAAACACGGCCTCTCTGTGCGCTATTCAGGACGTCCGTCCCCACCAGGGACCGTCCAACTCACAGGCCCCCAGGTCCAAGGCCTCCCCATGTGCTCTTCAGGGATCCGGTCCTACTCCTTGGACCTCCCAACACAGAGGCCTTCCAGGACCCTTCACATGGACCAATCAGGTCCATACATTCTCCACCATGTGATCACCATGGTCACGTTATATACTTGTAACCACTCCAATAGGTGGGAGGTGTGTGTGGTTAGTGAGACCCGCCCAGCTCTCTAACTAACCCTATAAGCCTCCTTTTAAAGTAAACAAACACTTGTGGAACTACAGGTCCCAGAACAACATTACTTCAGGCTTATAGCGCAGACTCCGCCTGCGACACATACCGGCCATTTACAATCATGCCTACTACTGACATGCATTCCCATGGCCTCAATACACCTCCCTGTGCATTCTGAGGAGAACATGCAGCGCCCCCTAGCCATTCAGGAATTTTAGTGGCTCTCACTGGCGTGCCGCCTCCCATCGTTCACAGCAGGGAGCCGGCTCTTTGTGTCGGCTCGTTCGCGAATGACACATCACTAGCGAGAGAGGACTTTGTGCTGTTTGCTACAAGAAAGGTCCCACAGCCTGGGACGCAGTGTACTTGTGAGATTTGCAAGACTTTTCCGGGTACAGCAAAGGTGGATGTTCTGTGCTAGTTTGTGAAGCCACGAAGATACTGAGAAAGGGACTTACAGTTTCCAGGAGTATCCCTAGGATCCAGAAGCAAGGAGAAGACCACGCTTCACAGAGCTGACAGAAAGCCGTGCGCACCATCATATTGGACTGCTGGGGGCCCCCCCTGGGACTGGACCTGAGTCCCCAACATCACTGTGAGTCTGTTCCTGTTTGGTGCACCTGTTAGGGCCTAGTGTAGGCTTCAGTAGTAAGTACACGGGAGCCGTGTGGCCTGCTTAGTAAAGGCCAGGGAGGTTATATGTAGAGTAGCATCATTATTTGTGTATTGTTTAAAGTTGCTTGTGAGACATATTCTGAGTCTGTAATAGTTGGAGCACCGTGCTATTTTACGGACAAGATAAAGTTTATAACTCTTGTAAAGTGTCTCTTGCCATTACATACCCCTGTTTGCATCTTCCTCACCCACTTCATTCCTTGCCTCCCAATAAATCTACCCTTTGTTGTTTGCACCTTATCTTGTGTACAGTAGTCTTCCTGCACCGTGGTGGTCCCCTGGCCATCGCTTCACCTTCAGATGGAACCTGAAAACCCATCTCTTCAGGACAGCCTACAGCGTGCAATAACCATTCTGCCACCTCACCACCACCCGAGCTGCCGCATCACCGACCGCTGGAGCTGCCGCGTCACCAACCGCCAGAGCTGGCGCTTCACCACCGCCCCCGACCTTCTGTCTCCTCCCCATTATCCCATAGAATGTAAGTCCGCAAGGACAGGGTCCTCTCCCCTCTGCACCAGTCTGTCATTGTAAATTTGTTTACTGTAAACGATATATATAACCCTGTACGCAACCCCTTTTCTCATGTTCAGCACCATGGAATTAATGGCGCTATATAAATAAATAATAATAATAATAATAATAATAATAATAATAAAAAAGGATCGGTAGTTGGAAATGGAACATGCCAGATCCTTGTTGGGACATCTACCATGGGAGAGTTGGGAGCCCCACATACTCATAAGATTACCACCAGATCGGTTGGCTTTGACAACTTTAACCTAATGTGGATGAGGTGCCCTAAGTTCCTGTTATTCATCACAGTCAGTTAGAATATGTTACACAATCGACCCAACATGGTTCCTGCAATTACTGAAGCCAGTGTGAATAGAGCCTAATTGTTACACATCAGTCCCACATATACTGGGCTCCACTCCCTTCTCCTGGATCCGTTGCCCTATGTTGTGCTTCATGTCGTGTTGGAGGTTGTCCAGCGTAGATCAATTATATTATCTCCGTAGACCTATTTAAGGCACATTGACACACACACCTGTGACTTGAGATTGAGACTCTAGTGATTCTTGTTTGATGGTCTCCAGTATCTCCACTATTGTTTCAACTCTCATCCATTCCTGCTCGGTTCCACTACATCTGTCTGTCTGCTCCTGAGTTTAGGGTTAGTCCTAGTCCCCATGTTCCCACGCGTCCTCTGGAAGCTGCACCAATGCCATGTGTCCACCTGGATGAGTGACTTAGTGGATCTATCTCACCTATTATACCCTTACGCTAACCGTATGTACAACTTATAAAGAGTATAGGTGAATGTACTATATATATTTACCAAAATGGTTCATGTGCAAAATTTACACTTATTAAAAAAAAAAAACAACTTGTACAGTGTAAAGCGGAAGCCTTTTATAAACGAGCTGTAGGTCTGCGCCATTTCTGGTTTCACCAACAGGATATTAATGTGCCGTTAAAGAGTCATTGACCCAGTAAGTGAATACATTCATATACCCAAAGGGGCGTAAAATGCCACAAACCCCAATTTGATCAGGGAATAGTGGGATAGAGGGATAGGGATAGTGGGAATTATGTTTTCTGATTTTTTTTCTTCTGATGGCCAATTCCTGAGCCTCATCCCAGAGATATGACATGGAAAAGATGTAAGTGCGGTGCCCCAGGGTCCTGGTCGTCGCAGTGGTATTGCTTTCCTCTCGGGGAGAGTGATTCTACTTTTGGAGGCAAAGAAGGATAACTGCATCCAGGTATCACAAACATGCAACACATTTCACACTCCAGGCTACCAGGGGGAGCTTCTGCTCCTATTTATTAGGTCACTCCCCACATAAGTAAAACTGGTCGCCTGTTGGGAAAGTCAGTTGCCGGCTGAGCTCAGCTCAGTTAGTTGGTCCCTGACAGGGGTGGGATCCTGTCAGTGAATGAAGGAGAAAGGACACGGAGCTGTGCATGCCCCGAGAGCTGCAGCTCCTAGGAAGAGACACAGAAGGCAGAACTGTATTGCAGCGAGCGTGAAGGAAGTCAGAGCAAAGGAGAGGATACCAGAAGGGGACCAGCCCTACACAGGCTGCCTCCTTCTGAGGCGCAGAAGCCCGGTAGCCGGAACACCGAGGGAGTAAGGACCTTTATGCTTTGCTCCAGAGACCGGCAGGACAGCTAATTGCAAGTTACTTGTCCGCCCTACACCCAGGAGGCATGGTGGCAACCCATGGAGGCCGGGGCGTGCTAGAGTCCCTATAAACAGCCTCAAGCCACCAGTCATACGGGTTTGTCCTATCCTATATGGGGGACAGAGAGAAAGACATTACATCTGTGAGGACCTTATGTGAAGCCATAGGCAGTAAGTGACTACACCACTGAAGCGTAAGGGAAGGCTACTGATTTCGGCCCGGACAAGGGGACTCTGGACTTGCCTCCAAACTGGCCGGACTCTGCCTGCCCTGTGATCTGGTTCCCTGGACTGTGGATGCTGAAGTCTTCAGTAAAGGTAAAGAGACTGCAACCTTGTGTCCTCGTTCTTCACTGCGCCATTCATCATTCACCATCTACACTCTGGGAAGCCCTGGGGACATAATTCACCTGTGGGAAGGTATACCATCTAGCTGCCATAACATCACCCCAGCGGACTCCCCTTAAAGAAGCGTTGGTCACCCTGACCGAATACCACAGGTGGCTTCACGAACACAAACTTTATCCCTTTAAAGACCTTTCCCTTTTACACGGACGTCCCAGGGCCACGAACCGGGTCACAGCCACCGTGACATCACCCTGTGAACCGAAGGACCCGGTACTGAGTACCTCATGGCCCCATGGGGGCGCTCCATAAGCATTGCAGGGTGCTAAGCCATTACAATGGGGTACACTGGGGGTACACTGCTGTGTGTGTCTTCCTTTTACTTGTAGGATGCACCTGGCCCCAGTAATAGTAGTGAAAGCTGCTACATCTGTTTCCTCCATGTCTTCCTGCATACTGCAAACAGGAAGAGTAGACCCGGGCAGGTGGTGTGGAGAGATCGGTCCGTGACATTTCAGGATCTGTGCAGGAATAGCAGTTACATAGAGTGGAAAGGAGAATCGGAGTGGGTCTACCAGACAAGTGGAGATAGATGAGAGGGTCAGTGGAAGGGTGGGCTCACACGGCACCATCCACTCAGGTTCTACACTTGTTTTCACAGAGAAGCCGGAATAAATCTAAACAGGATTCGGATGAAGTTTTCCTTTAATGTTTTTCCTCTTGGTGAGATCTATGGCTAAGAAGTGAACCCAATCTAAGGACAGAGGAGAAGAAGTCAGGGAAAGAATGTATGATATCCATTTAGGAAAATCGGTGACGTCGAAGGTGTAGTAACGTAAGATCACATAGCAGTTTTTCATAGACTGAGCCAAATCAGTTCTAGGACAGCAGAGATCGGAAGGTTGATGGGAATGTCCAGCCATGACCACCGAGAAATCTAAACAAGTCCAACAATTTGTGCTGATTAGTAGATGTTACACAGGAGCCCAAGGCGGTCTTAAAAGAAAAAAACAAACAAGACAGATACCTACCAAACCCGATCTTCGGCACTGGTGACCCTGTCCTCAGCCAGCATCAACTGAAGATGTTCGATGACCGGTGGGGAACGCCAGCTGCAAAACAAAAGTCAATGTCCTATGGGTATCATTTTTTTCTTCTAATTTTCAACAAAAAAACAAAATATTGTGGTGGACAACTCCTTTAATATATCTTTAGGAATGAGAGCTCAGTTTTTGTCACATAGAGCTCCGATGTCACCTAGAACTAGTGATTAGTGATGAGCGAATGTGCTCGGATAAGGTATTATCTGCTCTGGTGCTAACCGAGTGTCTTCAGCTGTTCGACAGGTGCAACACATGCAGGGATTGTCTAACAAACAGGCAACCCCCGCATGTGTTGCGGCTGTCAAACAGCCATGAGACATGCAGAGGTGGGGACTTGAACATATTTTCCGACCACGTCGAAGACACTTGGTTAACATCCGAGCATGCTCAGATAACACCTTATCCGAGCTTGATCGCTCATCACTACTACTGGTACAAATCTGCCTACCTGAAGTCATCACTAGAGGGAGCCTACTGCATACGGTATATACATTTACCCATAATGCGGGAATTGACTGCTAGCTAATGACCTGGTCTTCACAAGTTATAGGAATAAAAAGTAAACGTGTCTTGAATAAAGGTTACACATAAAAACGGATAGCTAAAGATAAGAGGTAAAAGAAGAAAAAAGAAATGCGTGCACGGAAACGTAATGCCATAATAATAAGTCTATTCTGTCCCCTGAAGGGTTCAGTATTTAACTAAATATTCTGCTACACGGCCATTGGTTTTCTGCACAAACCAAAATAATATAGCACATCAGTAATAGTTAAGCAAAATATAAACAATTATTAGTTTTCAAGGATTTGCTCCTCAAACTTGTCAAGGCGTCTGGTTTCTGTGGTTCTTCTTAAAGGGAAGCTTGTATCATCAATTGACTTGTGTTAAATGTATTCTTTAAAACGTTTTGGCCATTTCCATTTTTTTTTTTAGAAATCTTGCAGTTTTCACCCTGACCACTGGACCTTTTTTATACTCTAACTTCCTGTAGCTCCAGGAAACTGCTCTACAATGGTCAGACCCCGACCCTGTCACTTGTATTGAAGCATCTAATGTGCGAGTGAAGAAGTTGTTGTGAAGAGCTTCCTTTTAAGGATTTGTATATTTTTCTGCAGATCTTCAGAAAGATCTACAAGTAACTCAGATTTGATGTGATTTCGGCTTTCCTATTGAAGTCAGAATGGGAACACTTACAATCACAGAACCCTAGAATGTTAGGGTTGGATGAGACCTCCAGGGTCGTCATGTCCAACCCCCTGCTCAATGCAGGAGTCACTAAACCATCTCAGACAGATGTCTGTCCAGCCTCTGTTTGAAGACTTCCATTGCAGGAGAACTCACCACCTCTCGTGGCAGCCTGTTACACTCATTGATCACCCTCACTGTCAAAAAGGTTCTTCTAATCTCTAATCTGTACCTTCTCCCTTTCAGTTTCATTCCAATGCTTCTTGTGTTTCCATGTGCAAATAAGAATAATGATGACCCCTCTACACTGTGACAACCCTTCAGATATTTGTAGATAGCTATTAAGTCTCCTGTCTGCCTTCTTTTTAAAAAGCTAAACATTCCCAGATCCTTTAACTATTCCTTGTAGGAAAACTTTGCAGTACGATCACCATCCTGGTCGCTCTTCTCTGAACTTGCTCCAGTTTTTCAGTGTATTTTTTAAAATGTGGAGCCCAGAACTGCACACAGTATTCCAGATGAGGCCTGACCAAGGAGGAGTAGAGGGAGATCATTACGTCATGTGATCTAGATTCTAGACTTCTCTTACTACATCCTAGAACTGCATTTGCCTTGTTTGCTGCTGCATCACACTGTTAACTCATGTGCAGTCTGTGATCTATTAGTATACCCAAGTCTTTTTCACACGTGCTGTTGCTTATTGTAGTGATAAACTCTGCGACTATTATAAGGAATGAATTGACATGCTGGTTTTGATTTTTCAGGATGCTCAATAGCAAAGGGAAAGCCATTCCCACTGCTGCAAATATCATTCATATGTTAGTTACATAGGTTGAAAAAAGACCAAGGTGTCACATGTCAGACATGTCTGCAAACTGTCGCTCTAAATCTGACTGCAGAAGGTCTCAGTAATTAGCTTTGCAGACTTCTTCCTGGGCCTTCTGACTCTAGGACCCAGTGGCAACCTTCCCCTGGCTCTAGTTCACACACCTGGACCGGGGTGTATATAACTCCCCGTTGCTGCTGGAAAGGTGCAGGTGAAATTTCTTTTTCCAGTACCCTGTTGCGGCTTGGAGCTATAGCAGTCCGCTATTTTCCTTCTTGGTGTTACTGGAGGACATCTGTGTTTCTCTCTGAGTCTACTCAAGCTAAGTGTTTCTCTTGATCCCATCTGTCTTTAGTGGTAGTGGGGATTGACTAGTGCTCATCCTGTCCTTAGCGGTGCAGGGCTTATCACCAGGGTCAGGCAGGGATTAGGTATCCTGCTCGGCAATAAGTGCGGAACCTATATAGGGACGATATGGCAGACAGGGTGATATATACCATGCTGCAAGTAAATAAGTAAAAGCAATAGTGCAAATAAATAATCCAATAATCAATAATGATCAAAAGTGTTGTTTACTAAGTACCCTATGTTATACTGTATATGCGATATGCATTATTGCTTTTACTTATTTACTTGCAGCAGGGTAAATGTTCATTTTGATTCTTTCTTAGGTTTTCTCTCCTCATGTGCGAGGCCTTCCATCCCTTGTAATAATCTAGTTGCCCGTCTTTGAACTGATTCTAACTTCGGAATATCCTTTTTAAAATGTGGCGCCAAAAACTGGATCCCATATTCTAGATGAGGCCTCACTAGCGATTTATAAAGGGGTAATAATACGTTGAGATCGCGGGATTTTATCTCTTTTTATACGCCCTAAAATCTTGCATGCTTTTGCGGCTGCTGCTTGAAATTGAGTGTTACTGCTCAGCTTACTTGTAACCAGAATACCCAAGTCCTTCTCCTGTTCTGTAGTCCTGAGTTTATTTCTACTTCATGTATATGCAGCAATAGGATTACTCTGTCAGAAAAAAAAACTGCTGACAGATTTCTGTTAAGCTATGTGCACACGTTTTGGATTTTGATGCAGATCCGCAGCGTTTTTGCACGCGCCGAATTGCATCAAATCCTGTTGTGAATTCTGCTCTTGGGCTCCCTCCGGTGGTTGTTGATGGTAGTGCAGTTGTCTTGGGGTTGTAATCTGGGCAGGTGTTTCTGCTGATTGCAGCTCTATTAGGTATTTAGGTGTGCAGGCTCCATGAGTCAGTGCCAGTTGTCCATTGTACTTGGAGGGATTGCATCTCTCTCTGGCTCCTCCCGGCATGCTGCCAATTCAGATAAGATAAGTGTCTGTTTTTTGTCTCTGTGCACACATTCAGTGTGCTTTGCAATTCAGTGCAATTTATTGTGTTTTGTCCAGCTTAGACTTTGTTTGGATTTTTCAGTCATGCTGGATTCTCAGGAGTTGCAGATATACTTTCTATGTCTTTAGTTAGATGTGGAATATTTCTATTATCTGCTGTGGATATTTTTAGGATTTTAATACTGACCGCTTAGAATTCTGTCCTATCCTTTCTATTTAGCTAGAAGTGCCTCTTTTGCTAATTCCTGTTTTTTCCGCCTGCGTATGTCTTTCCTCTTATACTCACAGTCAATATTTGTGGGGGGCTGCCTGTTATGACCTGGTGGTTAAGAGGCCACACTGATATGACCTGGTGGCTAAAACGCAACATGGAACGAGCTCTGAGAAGGTGGTATCTCTACTGACCGCAGTCCCTAATCCTAACAACAACACTAGTAATAGCCGTGGGATGTTCCTGACTCTCCCTAGACACCTCTTCACAGCCTAAGAACTAACTACCCCTAAAGAAGGAAATAGAAAGCTATCTTGCCTCAGAGGAAACCCCAAAAGGAAAGACAGCCCCCCACAAATATTGGCTGTGAGTGGAGAGGGAAATGACGTACACAGAAATGAAATCAGATTTCAGCAAAGGAGGCCAATACTAAACTTGATAGACAGAGAGAAAAGGATACTGTGCAGTCAGTATTAAAAACTACAAAATCCACGCAGAGTTTACAAAAATGAACTCCACACCGACTCACGGTGTGGAGGGGCAAATCTGCTTTCCCAGAGCTTCCAGCTAGCCTGAATATTACATAATGACAAGCTGGACAAAAAGAGACATATTTGCAGAGCAATAGAGTCCAAGCAAATGGACAAACAAGAACTAGCAAAAACTTATCTTTTGCTGACAAGGACAGGCCATATGAGAAATCCAAGGAGAGAACCAAATCCAACCAAGAACATTGACAGCTGGCATGAACTAAAGCCCAGAGCAGGTTTAAATAACAAACCCAGGCAAGGCGATTAGTGAAGGCAGCTGCTACAGCTACCTAAAGGAGCAGCAGTTCCACTCGAAACCACCAGAGGGAGCCCAAGGGCAGAACTCACAAAAATACCATTAGCAACCACAGGAGGGAGCTCCAGAACGGAATTCACAACAGCTGCCTATCCTTTGGGGTTCTGCTCTGAGGCAAGATAGAATTCCCATTTCTATCTATAGGGGTATTTAGTTCTCCGGCTGTGTCGAGGTGTCTAGGACTTGTTAGGTACATCCCACGGCTACTTCTAGTTGCGGTGATAGTTTAGGGTTTGCGGTCAGTACAGTTACCACCTACTCCTGAGAAAGTCTCTCATGCGGCTCCAAGGTTACCAGATCATAACAAAATCTGCAGTGTAGTGCACTACCAATGTTATTCTATATAAAATGAAGAATTTTATGTGGAAAAAGCAGCATGGATTTGCAGCGTTTTATTTTCCACAGCATGTCAATTCTTTTTGCGTATCTGCAGTGTTTCTGCACCCATTGACTTCCATTGAGTCAGGCCAATCCGGCAGCAAGTGTAAAAAAGATCTGCGGATGTGGGTGTGAGAAACGCTGAAGATCGGGAGGAGGGAAGGGTGTGGGCTGAGACTATGTGCGTGTGTGTGTGCGGGGGTCTGCGTGTATGTGTGTCTCTGTAGAGTGTGTCTCTCTGTGTGTGTGCGTGTGTCCCTGAGTGTGTGCGGGTCTGTGTAAGCAGCCATTGTCTGAATGCTATGAATGCACACAGTGACAGCATTGCCGATGATGGGAAAATAGTCCCATCAGACAATGGCTGTGTTCAGTAGTAAAAAAAAACATACAGAACATACAGGACATACATTACAGACAGTACATACAACATATAACATACAGTACATAATCACCAATCACCTAGTTCCTGAAGCCCTCGATCACCTGTAATAAAAATAACATAATAAACCAACCTATTCTTACCTTTCCGCTGTAGTCCAGTGAATAACAAGTGTCCCACGACGATCTCCCGTGTAGAAGAGTCACATCAGGTGATATAACTGCTCTACAGGGTGATGAACTGACAGGCAGAGGTAATCCTCTGCGATGTATCCCTCCGCCGCTGCCGGGAGAGAGGTCACCTGAGATCATTCTCATCGGCAACGCTGTGTGAGAAAATTCCCAAGCAGCATTGCCGTAAAGCGAGCCTGAACTCAGGTAACGTCTTCAGCGATGCACTGCAGGAGCCATTATCTCCTGTCAGTACATCGTGGAAGGCCCTGTAGAGCAGTGACATCACCCGGTGTCACTGTTCTATAGGGGAGATCGTCGTGAGACATTCGTTATTAATTGGACTGCGTCGGATCAGGGAGTTTACTGTTGGTTTATTCTTATTTTTTTTTTGCAGGTGATTGGAGGTTTCGGGGAATTAGGCGTGGCTGGAGTATGGTGAAATTAAGAATATTAAAATACTTTTTTCTGGTTGTGTCTTTTCTTAACCCTTTCACTACTATAGGAATAGTAATGGATAGGTGTCTTATTGACACCTCTCCATTACTAACCGGGCTTAATGTCACCTTACAATCAAAGGTGACATTAACCCCTTATTACCCCATGTGCCACCGCTACAGGGCAGTGGGAAGAGAGGGGCTAAGTGCCGGAATTGGCTTACATTTCTGGGGCAGCTGTGAGCTGGTGTTTGTAGCCGGGGGAGGGCAATATCCATGGCCCTTCTCTAGGCTATGAATATCAGCCCGTAGCTGTCTGCATTGCCTTTCTGGCTATTAATTATAAGGGGACCCCACATTTTTTTTGGGTCCCCCTATTTTAATGGCTAGTAAATACTAAATATACAGCTGCGGGCTGAGATTCATAGCCTGGGAAGCTCCATGGGTATTACCCCCTTCCCAGGCTATAAACACCAGTTGGCGGCTTTCCCTCTCTGGTACAGAAAGTTGTGCGGGAGCCCACGCCATTTTTTTCATTTTTTTTTTAAATGAAACAGATATTGTGTTTAAGGCCTGGGTCACACTTGCGAGAAACTTGCACGAGTCTCGCACCTCAATACCCGTCACTGACGCCAGCACTCAAGACTGGAGTGTGCGGCTGCATGTATTTCTTTGCAGCTGAATGCTCCAGTCCCAAGTGCTGGCGGCAGTGTCAGGTACTGAGGTGCGAGACTTGTGTGAGTTTCTCGCAAGTGTTACCCAGGCCTAATGCAGATTTTGTGTGTGTGTCTTTATTTAACTCTTTATGAACCATTTTATTATGTTTATTACTAAACATCGGTCTTGGTTCTATCTATCTATAGATATATCTATCTAATATCTATCTATCTATAGATATATCTCTCCATCTAGCTATAGATATATCTATAGATAGACAAATAGATAGATAGATAGATAAAAATGGAACAGCACATACAATTAAATAGGTTCACAGGCCTCCAAGCAACTAATCCATATACTTGCCAAATATACAGGGAACAAATAAAAATGGAAGGCAGCACTCCAGGTTTTAGCAAAAATATAAGTGGACTTTATTGGGCCCTCTGTTGTGAATTCTGCTCTTGGGCTCCCTCCGGTGGTTGTAAGTGGTAGCGCTGCTGTTTCTGAATCGCAGCATTTATCAGGTGTGTTCACTTTCTGCAAATCTGACTGGGCTATTTAGTCTTGCTTCACCATTTAGCCAGTGCCAGTTGTCCATTGTTCCTGGAGGATTCACATCTCTGCCTGGTCTCTCCTGCTTTGCAGTTCTTTTCAACAAAGATAAGTTCTGGTCTTGATTTTTTGCTGTCCACATGCTGTGGCCTTATTGCTCAGTTATTTTCCATGTTTTGTCTTGTCCAGCTTGGTCTGTATAAGGATTTGTTTAGCCAAGCTGGTATCTCTGGAGATGCAGATATACCCTCCATATCTTTAGTTAGCTGTGGAGTTTTTGTATTTTCTGTGGTAGATATTTTCTAGTGTTTTAATACTGACCGCATAGTACTCTGTCCTATCCTTTCTATTTAGCTAGAAGTGGCCTCCTTTGCTAAATTCTGATTTCAGTCTGTGTATGTTTTTTCCCTCTCCTCTCACAGTCAATATTTGTGGGGGGCTGCCTATCCTTTGGGAATTTTCTCTGAGGCAAGATAGTTTTCCCTTTTCTATCTCTAGGGGTAATTAGTTCTCCGGCTGTGTCGAGATGTCCAGGGAGCGCTAGGTACATTCCACGGCTACTTCTAGTTGCGGTGTTAAGTTCAGGGTCTGCGGTCAGTACAGGTACTTAGGCCACCAGATCATAACAGCCCTCATGGCATAGTGCAACGTTTCAGCTTCCAAAAGCCTTTCTCAAGCATCTATCTATTATCTATCTATCATCTATATATCTACTGTATCTATCTATCCATATATCTATCTATCTATTTATCTATCGATATATCTATCTATTATCTATCTATCTAATATCTATCTATCTATCTATCTATCTATCTATCTATCTATCTATCTATCTATCTAGTAGTCCATAAAAGGAAGCAGCACACCACTGTCTGTGAATAAGGAGCTATTTTATTTAGCCCATGATGGCGACTTTTCAGTTCATTGTAGCGAACCTTTTTCAAACAGTGGTTCGCTACACTGAACCGAAACGTCACCATCATTGGCTAAATAAAATAGCTCCTTATTCACAGACAGTGGTGTGCTGCTTCCTTTTATATGCCTGTGGAAGCTCTTTTGCCCAGGACCCTAGGATGTTACACTCCCCCCCCCATTAAATCCAGTACTCCCAGACTGGGAAAAGAAAACAACAATTACAGGTTAATAAAAGACATACAAATTTTTAAATGCATGTAAACAGGTTAAACAGGTAAATATATGTAAACTTGGGCTTCCCTTTGTGGGCAGTAATTAATACTTTAACGTTGCAGGAACATATTTACAAAAATATATAAATAACTTACCTATCTATCTATCTATCTATCTATCTATCTATCCATCTATTATCTATCTATCTATTATCTATCTATCTATCTATCTATCTATCTATCTATCTATCTATCTATCTATCTATCCATATATTTATCAATTGATATATCTATCTATCTATTTATTATATATCTATCAATCTATCTATCCATTATCTATCTATCCATATATCTATCTATCTAATATCTAGCTATCTATTATCTATCTATCAATCTATCTATCTAGTAGTCCAAAAAAGGAAGCAGCACACCACTGTCTGTGAATAAGGAGCTATTTTATTTAGCCCATGATGGCGACGTTTCGGTTCAGTGTTTCAAACCTTTTTACTGCTTCAAAAAGGTTCGATACACTGAACCGAAACGTCACCATCATGGGCTAAATAAAATAGCTCCTTATTCACAGACAGTGGTGTGCTGCTTCCTTTTTTGGACTACTATATGCAAGGTTTGGTATATGCCTGTGGAGGCTCTTTTGCACCCAGATTCTTTCCATGCTAAATGTGCTGCTCTATTTTTCTATTTCTTATCTATCGCTATATCTATCTATCTACTTATCTATCTATCTATTATCTATCTATCATCTATCTATCTATCATCTAGCTTTCTATCTATCTATATATCTTTTTGTGTGTGTAAACATTATTCTTCAATGGAGTATGTAAATGAAGAGGTTGGACAAGAAATGACATCACAATTCTTTTTTTTTTTGCTAAATAATAGATCTTTATTTAACCTACAAAAACGCATACAAATCCGCATCAAAAACGCATCAAATCCACGCGGATTTTTACCTGCGTTTTCTGCCAAGAGATGCAGAATCTGCACAGAAAATTCCACAGGCAAATCTGCAACGTGTGCACACACCCTTACAGATTCATATGCATTTTATGCTGGTTTCACATCTGCGGATGGAGGTGCTGCGGAGGGCTGTGTACGTCCTCCGTGCATATCCTATCTTTACCATTAGGTATGCAGGTCATGCCGAAGTATGCGGATGCCTCTGCATGTGTCGTTTTGACGGTGCGGCGACTGCACCAAATTGCAACTTGTTGCGTTCGGCGCAGGTCGCCGCACCGTCAAAACGACGCATGCAGAGGCATCCGCATACATCGGCATGACCTGCATACCTAACGGTAAAGATAGGGTATGCACGCCGCATGTTGACGTAGGCGGAGCTGACCCGAGGAGGTGCAGCGGTGGGCGGAGCTTCACGGAGGACGTACACAGCCGTCCGCAGCACCTCCATCCGCAGATGTGAAACCAGCCTAAGTGAATCTGTCAGCAGTTTTTGATATGAAATCAGAGTCCAACAAGATGTAGGGGCTGACAACCTGATTCCAATGATCACTTAGTTTACTGGATGCAGCAAATGTGATAAAATCACACTTATTTTCTGCTACAGATCTAACAGAGCTCAAATGCCGAGCCCTGTATAACTCCGCCCACTCCACTGATTGGCAACTTCCTGTGTACACTGTGCAATGACAGAAAGCTGCTAATCAATGGTGTGGGTGGGGTTATACAGAGCAGTTGACTAGAAGGCATGAGACAACTAGTCCTGTAGTGATAATCTCCTGCTGATAAAACTTTAATTGTATCAGGGTCTCTACCATTACGTCATACTGCTCTCAGATTACATAATAAAAGCCTGCTGATGGATTCCTTTTTATCTTTGAAGCTTACTAGAAACCAGAGTACCTCCATTAGGAGAAGTACATGTAATGGTGTAAGAATGAAGTGATGAGCGCAGGAAGCAAAATTGTGGCATGTAGGTTTTCTAAGAGCAACTGAGGTCAGTGCAGGAAAACTGAGAGATTGCACAATGGAATCTAGGTATTATAAGGGTTAAATAAGGGGCAACAAAAGGTTTCAGACGGAGGCCGGACAGACATCTATCTGTCTGAGATGGTTTAGTGAATCCTGCATTGAGCAGGGAGTTGGACATGACGACCCTGAAGGTCACATCCAACTGTAATATTCTATGAATCTATGATTCTATGATTCTGACATTCTATGATTCTATGATTCTGACGTTCTATGATTCTAACATTCTATGATTCTAACATTCTATGATTCTATGATTCTACCATTCTATGATTCTACCATTCTATGATTCTAACATTGTATGATTCTATGATTCTAACATTCTATGATTCTAACATTCTATGATTCTAACATTCTATGATTCCAACATTCTATGATTCTAACATTCTATGATTCTAACATTCTATGATTCTATGATTCTACCATTCTATGATTCTACCATTCTATGATTCTAACATTGTATGATTCTATGATTCTACCATTCTGTGATTCTACCATTCTATGATTCTAACATTGTATGATTCTATGATTCTACCATTCTGTGATTCTACCATTCTATGATTCTAACATTCTATGGTTCTAGCATTCTATGATTCTAACATTCTATGATTCTAACATTCTATGATTCTATGATTCTAACATTCTATGATTCTAACATTCTATGGTTCTACCATTCTATGATTCTAACATTCTATGATTCCAACATTCTATTATTCTATGATTCTACCATTCTATGATTCTACCATTCTATGATTCCAACATTCTATGATTCTAACATTCTATGATTCTAACATTCTATAATTCTATGATTCTACCATTCTATGATTCTACCATTCTATGATTCCAACATTCTGTGTTTCTAACATTCTATGATTCTATGATTCCAACATTCTATGATTCTATGATTCTACCATTCTATGATTCTATGATTTTAACATTCTATGATTCTAACATTCCATGATTCTGTGATTCTACCATTCTATGATTCTATAATTCTATGATTCTAGCATTCTATGATTCTACCATTCTGTGATTCTATGATTCTACCATTCTATGATTCTACCATTCTATGATTCCAATATTCTATGATTCTAACATTCTATGATTCTAACATTCTATGATTCTATGATTCTAACATTCTATGATTCTAGCATTCTATGATTCTAACATTCTATGATTCTAACATTCTATGATTCTATGATTCTAACATTGTATGATTTTAGCATTCTATGATTCTATGATTCCAACATTTTA
The DNA here is from genome assembly GCF_051348905.1 of Ranitomeya variabilis. Taxonomy (NCBI): domain Eukaryota; kingdom Metazoa; phylum Chordata; class Amphibia; order Anura; family Dendrobatidae; genus Ranitomeya; species Ranitomeya variabilis. The sequence goes on from NC_135236.1 coordinate 51,138,160, forward strand.
TGATTCTAACATTCTATGATTCTAACATTCCCTGATTCTAACATTCTGTAATTCTATGATTCTAACATTCTATGATTCTATGATTCTAGCATTGAAAAAAATCACAGAGAAAAAAGCAGAGATGTTTACCTGCTGAAGCCTCCAAACAAATGCACTAGCAGGGCGCATCGGACCCGATTAATGATGGCAAAAACACAGGTGCAAAAAATACCGATGAAACAACCACTTTCAATCCAGTGTTGGCTGTTTGGCATTAGTGCACAAAAAGATAAACGATAATAGTGCAAGCAATGCAGAGCATCTGGTCTACAGCCTATTACTAACGCACATACAGGCGGGCCGCCCAGTGCTACAAAATGCATGCTGTGTGAATAGAGGCCTACAGTTTACAGAGCCATCTTGGTCCGACTGCGCCCTGCAAGATAAAGTGCAAAGAAAACACATATCAATGTATGTAAGGTATTAGTTTATATTGGGGCCTCAATACGCCACATACAGACTATTATCTCTTATCTTTCTGTGCACTAATGCCAAACAGCCAACACTGGATTGAAAGTGGTTGTTTCATCGGTATTTTTTGCACCTGTGTTTTTGCCATCATTAATCGGGTCCGAGGCCCCCTGCTGGCCATTTGTTTGGAGGCTTCAACAGGTAACCATCTCTGCTTTTTTCTCTGTGATTTTTTTTTTTTTTTTCTGGAGGATTTTTAAGTCCTCTTTTTGTGTCTGTGAGCTATGATTCTAGCATTCTATGATTCTATGATTCTATGATTCTAGCATTCTATGATTCTAACATTCTATGATTCTATGATTCCAGCATTCTATGATTCTACCATTCTAAACATTCTATGATTCTATGATTCCAGCATTCTATGATTCTACCATTCTATGATTCTTTGAGTCCAGAGCTAGACAGTAATAAAACTCCAGTCTAGCAGGATGATCCGCAGGTCCTGGTCCAGCCACGAATCTGTAGCTGTCAGATCAGAGCCCTATGAACCTTAACCTATCGGTCAACACCATCCTTGACTTCATTTTGGATAAGTAAGACTGACACAACGCAGACATGATGAAGAAGAGCTGGGAATGATGGCAGGTGGGTGGAGGTTCATAGGGCTCATGTTTGGCTTAGCAGGGTCCTCAGAATCATTTTGCTCAACTTTACTCTGTTCACTTCCAATAGATTAATAAAAAAATAATTGACAGTCAATTTGAAATAATATAGAGTCCGCAGGATAAGTCAGCATTAGAGATGAGCGAACCCTTGGTTCATACTGGACAGTTAGTGCCCGGTGCTAATCGCTGAACTCTGACTTATCCTGGAAGTCCGGTGCAATGATCGACATTCCAGGGGAAGGAGAAAGAGAGAAAGAATTTTCCAGTTCAAAAGTTCAGATCCCCATTGTTTTCAATGGGGTTTGGGCAGAGCTCTGGAGTCGGAGTTGGAGTCCATTTTGGTGGAGTCAGAGTCGGAGTCGGTGTCATGGAAATTGAGGAGTCGGAGGTTTGGCTTACCAACTCCACAGTTTTGGGTTCTGGTTCAAGATCGGGTATAGTTTAGATACCCGACCTGAATTTTGGAATACAGTTTGGGTTGGATACCAGAACTGGAACTTCCACTGGTCCGCTCATCCCTAATCAGCAGTAGTCTGTGGAAAGAGGGGACCTGGTAACGGTGGTTTAATTCTCCTGCCATGCTGTGTAGCTGCAGTCAGTTGACGGAGATTACAAATATGGGACCTTTTATAACTGAGCGCATCCATAATAGAAATGGACCATTTATATACATTAAGCACAGTTATTACAATGCCAGGCCGCCACATCTGGATCACGTACTGCTGGAGGCCACAAATAATAACTGCATCCTCAGATTATATTATAATAGCTCATGGTGTAATATAACTTTCAATGGCTAATTTCCTCTTTGTGTCTCTGTTGTCACGTTGCTTCCCGTATCAGCGCAGTAACCGTCCTCCCCCCTCCGGCTGCAGACAACACATCAAGGAATCACCACTGACTAAGAATTTGGCTTATTTCCAACACTCTCTAAGACCTTTTTCCAAAAAGGTGTCTTCTCCATTCCATTCTACACAAAGGCTAAAAATATGGATGATCGTATGAAAACGTAAAATACGTAGAACGCATCAGCTTTGGAGGATACATCATTAACATGGGAAAGCGCTAAACTGTCATTAATGTAGGAAAGGATTCTTTACGGTAAAAGTTTTATTTATCACAAGATTTAGCAATAACGAAGAAAACATACGGTAGATATATTCCCAGTAAATGTTTGTTTTATTATTTATTTATGAGACAAGTTTTAAAACAACAAAACAACCCTCGCGACGAGCCGGGGTTAAGAGTTCATAGTTATACTGCTCTTACAGCAAAGAACCCTATCCTCAATCTCCTTTTAAGCATAACTGTTTGACTTGAGCTTTGATAGTTCTATGTTTGCCAATTTTATAGGATAAAAAAAACCACAAAAATGCTTGTTATTATTAAAAGACAGGGTTCTTTTCACTCCAAAAATGTCCTCTTGCCTTAGGAAAGGGCAGCAGAGTGAGTTTTTGGATATAGCGGACCACTATAAAAACATCTAAAAATTTGTTTCTAGGTGTCAGTGATTCGTACATGCTCTCGGCTCCATGCGTCCATGATACAAATGTGTTTTACGTGTCTGAATGGCACCAGTGTGGCGTCTAAAGGGTTACTGAGCGTCAATATATTCAACCTATTTGCTTCGTGCGCTCGGCAGTATTGGTCTTGCCTCGGTGGCATCACGTCCTACCGGCGGGGGATCAGTGAGAGGTTCAAGGAGAGGGGTCGTTACGTGCGAAAGTCTAATGACCCCATTTGGCTATTCTAGCTTCAGTGACAAAAGAGAGAGAAGGGCAGAGGCAGATTACCACATTGATCGCACGAGATTTTAATTATGTGGTTTTTGTTTTTTAGCAGAATTTTGATCAATCTATACAGAAATTATACTACACAGCGGTAATGACAAAAAATAGATGTACAGAGCAGTGTAAGCAATGGAGGACCCTCCAAACAACTGGTCGGCCGAAAAAGCAAACCCCCCCAAAAAATAATGGAATTGTGTTTTTTTTCGCAATTTTGAATTTTTCCCCCTATTTTCCAGTAAAAAGTACGATAATGTGGATGGCGTTATTCAAACGTAAAACTAGTCCCATAAACAGAAACAAGCCCACATATGGCTTTGTCAGCGGGAAAATAAAAAAAAGTTATGGTTTTTGGAAGAAGGGGAGGGAAATATGAAATGACAAAAATGAAAAATCACTCGGTCCTTAAGGGGTTAACACTTGACCTGTAAATGGGACCTGTTAATAAGGGGTTGTCCAAAAGTGGATAAAACCCCTTTAGGAAAGAGTCAGATGGCCTTCTAACTTGGACGGTATCGCAATGTAATGCTCAGACTGGCCGGCGGCTGTTCTGACCCGAGCGTAACGGCTGCGTAAAAATACATGCTGAGTTGTCCAAAGGTGGGTTGGATAAGAGGTGGGAGTAAAATTCAATGTGGATGTGTTGTTCGAGGAGTTTCAAAACAAAAGGGAGCAGCAATATGGGATGATAACTGTAGGTACAAGGTTGGGTCGAGGGATGGTTTCTTCGGGATAGATAGGTGATTTTGGAATGTTTGAAAGTGGAAGGAAGGTATCGAAGGTTAATGATAGGTTGAAGAGATGGATTAAGGCTGGTCTAAGCATGGTGGTGAGGTTGTGGAGGGGGTGGAATGGGATCGATTCAAGTGTACAAGTGGTGAGGTGCAGTTTGGAGGCAAGGCGAGCTTTCCTTCAGTGATTATGAGGAACAAGGGCTTGGTCTGTTATATGGAAGGGTTGTGGTGATGGAACATTACAACTTTGTCTGATGTGGTAGATCTTATTTTCGAAGTGTGCAGCAAAGTCTTCAGCAGAAATGATGGAGGTCAGAAAGGGCAACGGTCGATGGAGGAGGGAATTAAAAGTGTTGACTAATTGTTTGCAGTTACGGGATAGAGAACATATAAGGGTTGTTCTGTTTAGTAGAGGTGAGGGCCAACATGAAAGTGAAAATAGCTTGTTTGAATTTAGCTGCTGGACATGGGGGGCAGGTGAGGAGGTCAGGGGTGAGAATGTGACTAGATGGTGGTCAGATAGGGGGAGTGGTGAGGTTGGATAGGGAACAGAGGTTGGTGAACATGGGGACTACTGTATGTCCATTTGTGTGATTGTGTAAGCCTGAAGGATGAAGCAAGGGCCAAGTGTTTGGAGGCCGCTGACTAATGGTTATCAAGGAAGATGTTGAAATTGACCATGATGGAGGGAATGTCAGCAGAGAGATATTGTAGAAGCCAGGTGGAGAAGTGGTCAATAAAGGCCGTGGCAGGACGTGGTTGGATTGGTGTGTATGTCAGCCACTTGGAGGTCAGAGGGAGACTTCATACGGACAGAGAAGGGAGGTTAGAGGTGGGATGTTGTTGAAGGTGCAATTTTAAAAAAGGACAAGACTTACTCCTCCACCATGTCTATTGCCAGGGTGGAGTGAAGGCCACAGCTCAGCTAGCTGTTGTCACAGGGTGTCAGCCATGTTTCGGTGAAGCCCAGTAAGGACAGATTGCGAGAAGTAAAGAGGTCATTACAGGTGGAATGCACTGGTTTGCACAGGAAGAGTCTAATATTTAATTTCCCTGCTGTAGAGAATTTGAAGACTTGCTATCTGCTTTCCCTTCCGATTGCTGTTGATCACTGGAGGTCTCATCATGGTGACACATTGTGATATATTTATTATCGTGGATTGTACAATACGGAGAACTCCTTCATGACACAATAGTTTCCAATGCACAGGGCTGATGTAACTGTGTCTTGTCCTTTCCATGGAAGGTCTCTGTTCATCTTCAGTCAGTGTCATAGAGATATTGAATTATTATGTACACCCCTCCTCACTCCTCACATGTAAAGCGCCATGGAATAAATGGCGCTATAATAATAAATAATAATAATGAATATGAATATAAAACAATATTTATGAGCTTGGCATAGAATCCAATACGGTGACAGCGCAATAACAACCTTTGCAAAAAAAAAAGTGAAAACACAAATACAACACATATAGAAAATGTTCCTCAGTTGTTATGGAATGGAGGGAGGGATTTGAAGGATCGTTCTTATCAGTCTGGACAGACCGGACCCCTGTCTCTTATCTATAGACCCAGACTTCCTCTGACCAAGGAGAGAAGGAAACCCCCCTCCCTATGTACTGGTCTCCCTGGTCTTCCCTCCCATTGCTGTAGAGTAACTCCACCTTACCAGCTGCAAAGTGGATTGTACACTTACATCGACCATGAGCAAATATTCCGCTGGACCCCCCTAAATTTGCTATCGAAGACACCCAACCCACCCAATTACCTGGAGATGAATCTTAACTCCCACTTCTAAGAGAAAGGAGGTTGATGTAATTTCTGCCTGGTTTATGTGTGCCGTGACACGGGTGAGTCCGAGAATCTGTCCACGTGTTATAGTGTCGGAATATGTTCTGTAGCTTCATCTTCCAGCAAAATTATCGAATCTATAAATCTGTCTATTTATTATTTATTATCTATTATCTATCTATCTAGCTTTCCAGCTATCTATCTATCTATCTATCTATCTATCTATCTATCTATCTATCTATCTTTTATCTATCTATCTATCTATCTATCTATCTATCTATCTATCTATCTTTCATCTATCCATCTATCTATCTATCTATCTATCTTTCATCTATCTATCTATTTATCTATCTATCTATCTATCTTTCATCTATCTATCTATCTATCTATCTATCTATCTGTCTATCCATTTATCTACCCATCTATTTACAGAATTTTTTGTAGCTTAATCTTCTATTACAATTATCTACCTATGTGTTTATGTTCTATATATCTATTTTCTATCTCTCACATATTTCTTTATATCAATACATCCCTTTTTCTATCATCTGTGTAACTTTATTTCTATTTATTTTCCTGTTTTACATGCTATTACTACTATCTATCTCTCAGGTATATATTTATCTCAGTTAACTGCTTTTTCTATCATCTATGTATGTTAATGTATTCTATCTATCCATTATCTATCTATCTATCTATCTATCTATCTATCTATCTATCTATCTATCTATCATCTATCTATTTATCTACTATCTATCTATTATCTATTTATTATCTATCTGTTATCTATCTATTATCTATATATTATCTATCTATCATCTATTATCTATCTATATATCTATTATCTATTATCTATCTATCTATATATCTATTATCTATCTATCTATCTATTTATCTATCATCTATCTATTATCTATCTATCTCTCTATTATCTATCTATCTGTCTATTATCTACCTCTCTATTATCTATCTATCTATCTTTCTATCTATCTATCTATTTATCTATCTATCTATCTATCTATCTATCTATTATCTATCTATCTATCTATCTATCTATCTATTATCTACCTCTCTATTATCTATCTATCTATCTATCTATCTATCTATCTATTATCTATCTATCTATCTATCTATCTATCTATTTATTATCTATCTATCTATCTATCTATCTATCTATTATCTATCTATCTATCTATCTATCTATCTATCTATCTATCTATCTATTATCTATCTATCTATTATCTATCTATCTTTCTATCTATCTATCTATCTATCTATCTATTTATCTATCTATCTATCTGTTATCTATCTATCTATCTATCTATCTATCTATCTATCTATCTATCTATCTATCTATCTATTATCTATCTATCTATCTATCTATCTATTATCTATCTATCTATCTATCTATCATCTATTATCTATCTCTCCTTATATTCGTGCCGTTAATCCCTGAGCCTGTGACCTCTTCTCTGTATATTACCATCTGTCCATTCTCAGGGTACAGTTTGCCTTTTTTGCTGTGTGACCCTCCGCACATGGCTGCAGTCTACATGCTACATGTATGTGCGTGTGCGATGGATATACTTAAAGTTTAGTGAAATCAAAATATCAGAAAGATTGCGGCGTTCGTCACCCTCCCCAAATCTATTCTTGGTGGAAAGGAGAACAGTAAGAGAGGAAGTAAGATGTGCCGAGAGTTAACCACTTCACACCCGTCAGCTCGTCAGCAGCCCTGTACGGACATGTATACCTCTCCGGCACTGACATGTCACATCTGTACACCGAGCTGCAGCCTATATAACAGCTACAGAATGCTCAAAGCAATATAGTCAGGAGTAAAACGAAGAGGTGAGAAGTACCGGCACTTAACTGTCCAATAATCCAGAACCGGGAATCTGTTTATCTGGGATTTCTTATATATTAACCCTGACCGATGTTATATAAGGCGGTAATACAAATACAGGCACAGGCTTCGGCTTCTTGGAGGTGATGAAGGAAGGAGACAATAGGTGGAAGTGGTGGTCACCAGCCCCACGTGGCCACTAATGCGAAGAGGCTGACCCATGAGGACAAGCGCTGCCCATGTGCTCCTGTAATACATAGATGGCCGCTCATCTGAACGCGCGTCATGTAATATTACTTTTCCTCGGTAACATCCATTTTAGGAGAAAGCTTAATAAGCTTTAATCAATACAATCACATGTCCAAATCTATTCCCCCTTATTTGTCTTCTGGGGAGCATAAAACGGAAATAAGCGGGTACCGAAGTGTCAAGAAATGTCATTTGTCCCAGCTGCTATGTGTTTTTTGGACGGAACAAAAATAAAAAAGTATTCTGCACAATTTTTTTCCATTAAAAAAATGTATTACCAACGGGTCTGGGATTTTTTTTAGCATTAGAATTACTATTGTAAATGGATCATGACGGATGTTCACCCACTATCTGAGCTGTATATTAGAGCTTAGCAGGCCAAAAAAACTAGAGGTGTTCGGATAGTCCCAACCTGGTTTCTCTAAATGTATCCATAGGTGCCAGGTGACCAGATGGTCCCAACCTGGTTTTTCCAAACATTTCCATAGGTGTCAGGTAAACGGATGATCACAACCTTATTTCTCCAAACGAATCCATAGGTTCCAGGTGACTGGATGGTCCCAACCTGGGTTCACAAATGTATCCATATATGCCAGGTGACCGGATGGTCCCAACCTGGTTTTTCCAAATGTATCCATATGTGCCAGGTGACCGGATGGTCCCAACCTGGTTTTTCCAAACATATCCATAGGTGTCAGGTGAACGGATGATCCCAACCTGGTTTCTCCAAACAAATCCATAGGTTCCAGGTGACCAGATGGTCCCAACCTGTGTTTCACAAATGTATCCATAGGTTCCAGGTGACAGGATGGTCCCAACCTGGGTTTCACAAACATATCATGTATTCTTCCAGCTGGGACCGAAATCCCCTAAGCTGGCATCCTGTAGAATAAATCTCAGTCTTGCAGCATGGGTGCTGTGGGGCACCAGGCCGTCCTCTCTGCTGGTGCATTGCCGCTGTGGCAGTGGTCAGCATATGGCGCCGCTCCATTAGGGCGATAGGACTCACTACGAGGTCTTCCATGACATGGCAGTGGGCTTCATACACTCTGATCAGAAGGTTAAACTAAGAACCTCATGTTCAGTTATATACAGTACATTTTTGCCTAGCGGCTTTAGATCAACATGATTTTTGGAGGTGCGGTTTATGTTCTCTTTTGGTGCAGAATAATAAATCTGTTTCCCTCATGATGGAGCCATGATGTTGTGGCTGCTGTCCTGTCTCTTGGATGTCTGGATGTCTTGGCTGAACCTCTGTCTCTCTTTTGCTCTCTATATAGAGGCATGTAACCTCTTTTTATAATTAACAAGTGTCCTTCATTCAGTATTTACATAAAAGGTACGAATACAGATGATATCAAGTAGCATTACTTGATTATTTAATCTATTTGTATAGTTTTTCATCCTGTTTTCAAAGTCAGCAAACTATTTGGCCTAGGCAATGCATAATTAGCATATCAGTAAACATCACTAGTCATCAAAGATAAGAGCACAATATGTTACATAAAATGCCAACTTACAAGTCAATATTACAGGCTCACACAAGCAAAAGTCTGTTTTCTTGACCACATAATTTCAAAAGTCAACATATAGATAACAGTCTTGGCTTGCTAAAAATAGACATCTGGTTAATTAAGATACAATGCTGTGTCTCCACACCTGTGATTTTTTGAGAACCACTTGGTTTTTCAAAAATAACAACAGCCATATAGACTATAATGGATATGTGTTCTATCGGTAAAAAGACATAGATAGAATATGTAAGTGACTCACAGATGTCTGAATGAGACCTCAACATCAATAATGGTTAAAAATCACAATACTGGTGAAAACAAGCAATTTTCATGTTGTTAAAAACTCTCTCTGTCCTCAAAACTGGAGGGAATTTTAATCTTATTTCATAATGCTCGTTGTCTACAGGCTCCTTTCTTTAAAGTCCTGTAAGCCCTGATTTATCGCTGGATGGACTGGACCAGCTCTAGTTTCCCTACACTCCTCTGATGCCGCTGGAACATCAGAGGGCGCACAGGTTTCGCCTGTGGTCCGAACTGTCAATCTTCAGGGAGCATACAGGAAGCTTGGAGGCAAAGGAGCAGCATGCTCCTGAAGATTAAACTTTTATGTAGATCTGAATTGCGAAAAATGGAAGAAAGTTAAATTACACTTAAACATCCAGGATTACATCAAAATGGCTAACACATTTAAAGTTGTTGTTTGTTCACTATTTATTACTGGATTTCTTTGTATCACTTGATAAATGTTCAATAAAGTGAGAAAAATGAGTGCGTGAGTTCTCACAGCTCCTCCTTTGTCTAGTGCCGAGTGCCATCCAATTTGGATAAGTGCACAGCCCCATAGACTTACATCGGTCTGAAGGCAATCCAATGTTTTGTCAGATCACGCTCTATCCAATAATACGACCCAGTCCACTTGCATTGAAAAAATTCTGCATGGATTTCATTCCACGCAATGAATAGCATGATATATATTTTTGCAGATTCATCAATTATGATTAATCCCATCAGATTGGGGTTAATCCTCATGTGGATCTGCTGCCCAACTCCAGCAGAAATCCAAGCACCTGTTCTGGTGAGCAGTTCGAGTTCTAACTGGGAACCAACACCAATTTATTAATGGTCATCTCTCCAGTAGTGATGAGCGAGCATACTCGGTAATGCTCATTACTCGCCCGAGCATCGCTGTACTTGCGGTACTTGGCGAGCACCGAGCTTTTCAGGGTTTGTTTGGCCGGCGGGAGCTCGGTCCCCGCCCTGCATGATTGACGCTCTTTACAGAGCCAATCAGCATGCAGGGATTGTCAGCCATGCACTGTAATACCGCAGCCATCTTTGTTGTGGCATTACAGTGATTGGCTGGCTGCACAGTGTCATCAGGTCTATAAGAGATGAACGCCGATCTGCTCGTCGAATTCAGTTCAGTGTAGGGAGAGCTGCTGCTGAGATAGGGTCAGATTTGTGCTTTTATCAGTGTGGGTATACCATCGTTGATTCCACATATCCAGCTAAACCAACAGTCCTTCTAAGGACTAATTATGGGGTCTATAGATTGCAGTGCTAGGTATGCAGGGGAGTGCATGTGCGTATATGAGTCGCCCGCCAGGGCCTGGAGATACTCGAGAATGGGTTCGGTACTTAAAGGGGATGTCACGGTGGCTGCGACCCAGTCCGTGGCGCTGGGCGCCCAAGTAAAAGGGATAGTTTTTAAAGGGAGTTGTAAAGCAATAAAAGTTTGTGACGCCACCTGTGGTTCTCGGTCAGAGGTGACCGACGCTGCTTAAATGGGTCCTCTGGGGGTGATGGTACAGCAGCAAGATGGTATCGCTTCCCACAGGTGAAGCTGGGTTCCCAGGGCTCCTGGTGTGCTGGGCAGGGATGGTGTGGTGGATGCCAGCAAATAAATGGAGGACACAGGGTTGTAACGTCTTTACCTGGTTTACTGGTTGAATCAGGCCACAGTCCAGGGTACCAGCAATAGGTGGTGATGTGGTGCCGACCTGGAGGCAATGGTGGGTCCCTCTCCCAGGTGAGGTCCGAAAGCCTTCCTACTCGCGCTCGTATGCGAGGTCCTTGCTGCCTCTGGCTCCATGACAAAGTCCTCTCTCTCCTGCCCTGGTACAGTTACCCGTGTGATGGGCAGTGCGGTGATGGGCAGTGCGAGCCTTTTTATAGGGTCTCTATCACAACCCGAGCTCTTTGTGTACTGCTGCACCTTCAGGTGTCGGTGCGGGCAAATTATATAAAATCCTTTGCCCTCCGGTTCTGCTGTGCGACCTGGAGTACAACACAAACTCAGGCTCCCGTGGCTTAAGCCCCCTGAGGAAGCGACACTACGAGTACGCGAAACGCGCGTCGGGGTTAATTGATGCAGGTTGGAACGTGACTGGGACTTATTCATGGGTAACTACTGCCGTTGTTTAAATGCATATATGGAGGAATTATGAGCATGTAATATAATATACAGGTGATGCTGTTGTGCGAGCATGAGGAACTGCAATTGCAGCCTATTACATAGTATTTTTTGAGCTGATACATCATCACCTGGTATAACTTGACAAATGGATTACAAGTGTTCATTTTTTCAGTCCTGCACGTTCTTTCCTGGGTCATGTTTTACACTTTTGGTGTGATTCACAAAATATTGTATGAGACCTGTGTAATTTAAAAATGGTTATACCTTTTGTTACTAAATAAAAATATTTGTTTGGTTTATAAAAATATTGTTGGTAATTTTTTGACTCATTGTCCTCCTGAAAATTTAATTCAGACTGTGTTGCATGTAGGTGCTTTACCTGGTAAAGGAGATCTTCCTTGCCTCCAAGCATGATATCACCCTCCCCGAAAGGAAGGCAACATCACTGTAACAACCGGTCACCTGGGGTGTTACATAGATACACATCAGTGCAAGGCATGCAGGCACTATATGTGGCTATATAGATATTACATACATCAAGAGGGTCCATTACTGTCTGCTGCTGCTGCCTATTACATACATATCTAGCTCCAGGTATCAGTGGCACTGGCTAGCAATATTTTTTTTTACACCTTGATCCTGATTTTTTTTATTCCAAAGCAATCCAGAGCCCCTTTTTTTCTCCATTTGCTTGTTGACAATGCCGACTAAAGCCAGATCATTTTAATACCACAGTGTGAAAATCCAGCAATTTTAAACGGCTTTGACCGTCCCAGGCATCACATCTGAGTGTGCAGAAAATGGTGGCATTTTTTGTGGTACTGTAGTGTTTTTTTTGTGTCTTACAAACATTTTTTTACACCATTTTGCTGACCCCAAAAAATATTTAGCTGCTCAATAAAAAATTAGCTGCCCCAAAAATATTTAGCTTGCAAAAAACATTTAGCTGCCAAAAAAATATTTAGCTGTTCAAAAAAAGATTTTGCTGCCCAAAACAAATTTAGCTACCCAAAAAATATTTAGCTACAGTTCATATATTTAACCACACGCATCGCATATCATTGCGCTAAATATTTTACAAGTTTAGTCCTCCAAATAATTTTTTTTGTAGTGTCATAGCCTAGTTATTGACACAATTTTGGTGGGCAAAAAAAAAAAAATCCAGGCCACACATTTATTGTAACAGTATGCTATCTCCATCAGAAGCCGGATCTATCTGTGGGCTACAAATTGTGTCATTTCAGGGCTACATTGCCCTTTTTTTGCTGTGTCTTACTCTAGTTCAATGGACTACTTTGGGGTAAAAAATGTAAAAATACAGGCCACATATTGAACAGTCTGATATCTCCGTCAAACGCCTCCTCTATCTGTGGGCTAAAAATTGTGGCATTTGAGGGCTCCTTTGAACTGTTTTTCCTGTGTCTTACCCTAGTTATTAACAACATTTAAAAAAATAAAAATAGAAAAATGTACCTACATTCCAGAGAATTAAAACTGTGTTTTTTTACGCACACTGATCACATATAAGTTTTCTCCAAAATCAGCCATTTGTAGTGAACGGGGAAAATATTTTAGTAGTCCGTTTAAAATGGGCAAGGCACGTGGCAAGGGACGGGGAAGTGGACGTGATGCTGATAGTGCATGCAGAGGCCGAGGCCGTGGGCAAGCTGAAAGTGGGCCACAACAAACACCCACATCTTCTCACTCTACCTTCCTGTCCCAATTACTAGTGGACCACAGCACACCACTATTGAACCCAGAGCAGTGTCAAAAGTTTGTTGGTTCGATAACAGATAATGCTTCAAGTCACTTTGCCACCACCACGTCTTCCACACGGTCAAGTCTGAGTAGCCGTGAGTCTGGACTGCATATTATTCACCCTGATCCTCCCTCCTCCCACCATGCCGAGTGCCCGGAGACAACTGATCCCACACTTGGACACTCCGAAGAGCGGTTCACTTTTCCATTTATAGATTTGGGACTCTCGGCAGGTCCACTTGAAGAGGGGCAAGATGAGATCACATGTAGCGATGCCCAAATATTTGAGCAGCCACGTTCACACTAAGGCGACGGTGGGAAAGTGTCACAAGAGGTGGACGATGATGAGTCACATTTGCCAGAAAGTCAGGAGGAGGACCAGGGTGCGGATGTGGAAGACGATGTGCTGGATGATATAGTAACTGACCCAACCTGGCAGGAGGACATGCAGAGCGAGGACAGCTGCACACATGGGGAAGGAGGCATAGCACCCCAACAGGCAGGAAGAAGCAGTGTGGTGGCCGCAGACAGAAGGCGTGCATCCGTTCACCGTTTTTAGGTCTTCCCAAGTCTGTTTGTTTTTAAAGACTCTGCCGATAACCCCAAACAGACCATTTGCACCACCTGCCATGCCCGCATCAGCAGGAGTAGCAAAACTACCAGCCTGACCACCACCAGCATGATCAGGCACATGACAGCAAAGCACCCGACTTTGTGGGCCGAACCCCAGGCTCCAGGAACAGTGTCTGTGTGTGACACCACTGCTTCTTCCACTGTTTTGCGTGCAAGCCAATCTCCTGTCCACGGTGCATGCGAAGATGCCTTGTGCCCTGCACCTGTCGTTGCCCACAGTCAACTAGCACCATCATCAAGCACGTCCACGTCCTTGTTCCAGCGCAGCCTTCAGTTGTCCATACCCCAGTCATTGGAACACAAGCGGAAATACGCAGCCAATGCCCCACAGGCCACAGTACTAAATTCACACATTTTTCGTCTGCTTGTGGTCGAAATATTGCCTTTTAGGCTCGTGGAGATGGAAGCTTTCTGCAACCTGATGTCAGCGGCCATCCCAAGGTACTCGGTCCCCAGCCGCCACTATTTCTCCCGGTGTGCCGTACCGGCATTACACCAGCACGTTTTTCCACAATTTTACCTGTGCCCTCAACAATGCTGTTACTGGGAAAGACCACTTAATCACGGACACGTGGACAAGTGCTTGTAGGCAAGGATGGTACATCTCACTGACAGCACACTGGGTTAACGTAGTGGAAGCCGGGACCCAGTCAGTCCTTGGGATGGAACACGTCCTCCCGATGCCGAGGATTGCGGGTCCTACATCAATCAAAGTTGCCCCCACAGTTTACAGCTCCTGCACCTCCTCCTCATCTTCAGCCTCCATCTCTGAAATGAACACATCAGTTAGAAGCTGGAAGCACTGCAGCACTGCCTCAGCCAAGCAACAACAGGCTGTGCTGAAGCTAATCTGCTTAGGTGACAAACCACACAATGCTGAAGAGTTGTGGACAGCTCTGAAAGAGCAATCAGATTTTTGGCTGACACCGCTGAACCCACAGCCAGGCATGGTCGTGTGTGACAATGGCCGGAACCTGGTGGCAGCTCTGAGGCGAGGTGAGCTCACACACGTACCATTCCTGGCCCATGTGCTTAACCTCGTCATTCAACGGTGTCTCAATAGCTACCCAGAGCTGCCGTATCTGCTTGTGAAAGTACACCGCCTGTGTGACCATTTTAGAAAGTTAGCTACAGCTTCAACCACCCTTGCCGTGCTTCACCAGCGTTTGAAGCTTCCGGCTCACCGACTGGTGTGTGATGTCCCACACGTTGGAACTCTACACTGCATATGTTGGAAAGGATTTGTGAGCAGAAGAGGGCATTTGTTGACTACCAGCATCAACAAGGCCGTCATTATTCAGTTCAGACTCCACGCATAAGACCTCAGGAGTGGAGATGGATGTCAGACATATGTACCATCCTACAAAACTTTAAGGACTCCAATGGCACCATAATTAGGGTCACCATCCCGCTTCTCTGCATTCTGAAAAGCTCTCTGTTCACAATGAAAGAGGATGCATTGCAGGCAGAGCACGAGGACATGGAGCAAGGAACCACACAGGGTGATTACACACAGCCCAGCCTCATGTCGTCCCAACGTAGATTGGTAGACAATGAGGAAGAGGAGGAGGAGGAAGAACAGGAGCCACTTTCATGCGCTGTAGATGGTACTACAAGCACAACTGTCATACCATCTGTTCAGCGTGGATGGCCTGAGGACAGGGAGGAGGAGGACAGCATGGTCAGCCGTCCTGTTGGTGAGGACACGGAAGTCTTGCCTGTTAGCAGTCTGGCACGTATGGCTGACTTAATGTTGTGCTGCCTAGCCCGTGATCCTCGCATTATGAAAATTTTCGGTGACACTCATTACTGGTTAGTGACACTTCTAGACCCATATTACAAGGAGAACTTTCAATCTCTTCTTCCAGAGGCAGACAGGTCTACCAAAATGGTGCAGTAGCAGAGGGCCCTTGTTACGGAATTACTAATAAAATTCCCATCTGAGAACGCTGGCGGAAGACGTCATAGTTCGTTGGACAGCCAAGGAGTACAGGCGAGAGAGACCAACTCCAATCCAGCAGAGGCAGGGGGACACTGGCAAAGTTCTGCAAGAGTTTTCTCAGACCCTCCCATTGCCCTGGCACAGAGACAAGGGGTACTGTTACAAGGAGTGCAATGTTTTGGAAGATGCTGAGGGAGTACCTTGCTGACCGTACCAACCTCCTCCGTGATTCCTCTGTTGCTTTTAATTATTGGGTATCTAAGCTGGACACGTGACATGAACTATCTCTCTACGCCTTTGAGGTCCTGGCCTGACCTGCCGCTAGATTTTTTTCAGAGCGGGCTTTTAGTGCCGCTGGTGGAATTATAACTGATAGGCGCATCCGCCTGTCAACTGAAAATGCTGACAGGCTGACTCGTATAAAAATGAACAAAGGCTGGAATGGGCCAGATTTCTCTACACCACCAAATGATAACAGGGAAACATAACCTCCAATACAGTGTGTTTTTTTGGGAGGTGTATTCCCGTGCACCTCTTCACACCCACACATGGGTATATGCTTCCTGATTTTGGCTGTTTGGTGTTATCCTCCTCCTCCTCATCCTCATCATCCACCACCACTAGAACACCAGGGTGAACGTGTTTCGTGATGCTACAGCCACTCTATTTTTTTGCAAGGGTGTTTATGATGCACGTAAATAATAATAAAAAAAAATAAGTGTACCCCCCAGGGAAAAATGTTTGTCAGTCCTTACACTTAGTGTATGGGCATTACAAGTATAGGAGCCCCGCACGATTATAATAGGAATTTTTTTTTGAGGCCCTCCTCCACATCTCTTTCACGGGGTATTGGAGTGCCTCCTAATTTTTTGCAGGCGTTGCATTCACTGCATAGGCAAACACTATGGGAGACCCACTTCCTAATAATGGGACCATTGTATCCAGGAGGCCCACCTCTACGTCTCTTCCAAGGCTTATTGGGGTGCGTGTTACTTTGGTGCAGGGCAGGCCTTGTATTTAATGCATAAGCAAACAGCATGGCAGTACCAAATGAAAAAATGGTAACTTTGGCTTCATGTGGCCATCCAGTACGTGGGCTCAAAGGGTTATTGGGGTGCATGTTAGTTTGGTGCAGGGCAGGCCTTGCATTCAATGCATAGGCAAACACTATGTGAGATCCACTTTCTTATAATGGGCACATTTTTTCAGGAGGCCCTCCTGTACATCTCATGAAAGAGGTATTGTGGTACGTTGTAATTTTTGGCAGTCCAGCCACTCACTGCATAGGCAATAACTGTATAGGAGACCCACTGTATAATAATGGCCCTTTAAGAATATTAATGCCGCCTGATCCCACTATAAAAATAGGCTTTGTGATTTTAAGAGTCCCTCCTTCTTAAATAAAACAAGATGGGTCTCCTTATGTGTCACACACCACATGGGCAGCTAGGGTTGTTAAATGTTACAATGCCATTTCCCAGTGAATGTATTTGTATTGGTTGAAAGCAATGCTAAAGTTGAAAAACGCATCAAAAACGCTGCGTGTGAACATAGCCAAAGTGGTGGAGGAACATTTTTGTTTCTGGGTAATTATTTTGCCTTATATGTAAGTCATTACCCTGGAAAGGATGTTCATTACCAGATTTCCCAGGAAAATCCATTTTGGTTTCGTTTTTGTATGTTTTTGGGTGCGCCTGTAAAATTGGCGTAAGACTCTGACAACATTGCTCAAAGCTGTGACCTGGGAGTCAGAAATGTTCCAGGGGCGATCCCCATGATGTTCCCATGTCTTCTGAGCAGTGTTTTCATCATTTTCAGACGTTTTTAGACTTTAAAATGACCCCCGGGGGGGATCGTGGTAAAAATGCTCGGGTTTTCCATAGACTTACATTGGGCTCGTTGTTCTGGCCGAGTACCCGAGTATTACAAATTGCTCGACCCAAACAACGAGCACCAGAGCATTTTAGTGCTCGTTTATCACTACTCTCCAGCTCATAGCCCAGAAATCTGTTCTGCGTAGGAAAGTCAAATGTCCGTAGAGTACAGACCACAATCCCTTCTCCTTCACCCGACCATGTTTTATATCTTACTCATCATTTTTCCTCTTTCGGAGCATCCAGTTTTCTATCTCACCCATGTTCCCATTCCCCTTCTTCCTCCTAGCTCCCCATGCTCTTGAATTATCCACTCTCTCACACCTACATTTTGTTACCCTTAGGTATTCTATGTTCTCATGTGTCCTTCTGATGACAAAGGGACACAGAGTGACGGCACATATGCAACAATGGAGGACGATAAAAGCTCTATGGACAGGCAGCCAAACACAGTTGACGCTCCACCAGCCGGCTCTCCAACATCACCCTCTGAACCCCTCACAGATGAAAAGCGGCCACCTGTGGGGAGAGACGAACTGCCCGCTCATGTACCAGTTATCAGCTTGGGACACAGTAGAGTGGCGCTACGACCAGAGCTCACTACGTTACGGCCTGTACCCTCCCTGATGCTGGCACTACCAGGGATACGTGGACCATTGTTTCCGCATCAGTTCCATCCTCACCCTTATCTTCCTAGGTAAGTCTCAAAGGATTCCATATTACCAGCCATCATTTTGGGTAATATTTTACTCTTTTCTGTTGCTAGATGCTTCAAGTTTGACGGTCTAGTTGTTAAGCTGGCCATAGATATAAGATTTACGTCGGGCTAAACCGCCGCTATCGACGGGTACAGCTGGCAGACTAATGTATATGGGGGTGCTTGAAAAACTTAGATCCTGCAAATGATTTAGAAGTTGCTTGGCATTCCTAATTGTACCCCTACTATTTCCATAAATTGCTTATTTGTTTTCACCTACTGGGAAACTAATAATATTTTAGTTAGAAAAAGTAGAAATTTAGTAATAAAAGGCTCTCCACTGTCTCTCTATTTTGACAGCTGTGTGAGACGTTCTACCTCTGAGCTTGGAGATATCACTGTGTGGGAAAGCCTGTGAGTAGTCATGTATGTAGACGAGCTGGTTGCGTTAATGTATAAAGTAATGTAAAAAAATTATTAATGTGTATTGTGTAACAGCAGTGGAGGAGGCTAGAAAAAAACAGGTAAGACCTTCAACTTTTATCAAGTGAAAGACGAGGACATCTGAATCCGATGAATACGTTTCTTTTATTACTTATTAGCAATGAGACAGGTGCAAAGTCAGCAGATTGTCTGAAGCTAATACATTGTGATCAAGCTTATATTGGCACTACAAGGTATGGCTAACGTAACTAATATTCATATACCAGCAGCAGTTTTACTTGGTTTCGCAGGTGCTTTTTACAGTTTCGGCCTACTTCTTGGAAATTAAGCCTTGAGTGTGTATGTAGGCTACAGAGGTAACACCTGCAATTTTAGGTCTTTTCCAGATACATTATATGCTCTTTTGATAAAACTATATTTCTATATCTAAGGTTATACAGTATTAGTCTCTATATGAATATATTGATAATTGATAAATTATATACGATAAATCAGGGTTGGGATATCGATAGTAAAAAAAAACATGGTGTACTTTAGGGATGTGATATGACAGGGAGTGTAATTTCAAAGACAGATACAGAACCAATCATTTTTTGTGGACCATTTACACAATACAGGGGAAAAATAGCAATATTCATCCTTGATGTCCAATATTTTAATGTAGAACCCAAGTTTAGTTATGGAAACTAATAAAGCGTAACTATAATCGGGCCGTCTTGTTTCAATTAACGTGTCTTGCATTTGGCAAATATCTTAATGGAAAATAAACATACCCCCATTATAAATATTGGGATACCTTTGATGTTTTTATGTCCGTCATGCGACAAATACAGCTTGCACAAAACTGACAGTGGTTCTGGTAATATCTTCTGGTTCTGGTAACATATTTATGTAGTGCTCTGGTGCTATATTCATCTACTGATGATGATTCTGTTGATAGACTCATCATCAGAGACATCATCAATACATGAATACGAAGCAAAAATCATCATCAGCACATAATTAGAGCACCAGAGCCATCAATACTATAAAAATATGGCACCAGAAACATCCTCAGTAAATAAATACATCACTAGAACCACGATCAGTACATGAATGTCGCCAGAACCACCATCAGTACATGAATATGTCATTAAAACCACCATCAATACATGAATATGTCACCAGAAAAATCCAATAGTAAATGAGTGCATCACTAGAGCATCAAGCATCAGCACATGAATATATCAACAAATCCACCATCAGTGTCATAAAGATTTAATTGTTTTGTTTTTCAAATAAACTTGTGGATGGTATTGTGTCTCAGGGCTCAATGGATCACTGAAATCAATCTTAAACACATGTGATAATTAGTTTTCCAGGTGATTCTAATTAAAGGAAAACTACTTAAAAATGATGATCCACATTATTAAGGATCTCTCTGCTGCTGAAAAGCATTAAATAGTGCAATGCCTTGGACAAGGTATAAAACATTTGATATTTCCCGAAAACTTAAGCGTGATCATCATACTGTGAAGAGATTTGTGGCTGATTCTGAGCACAGACATATTTGTGCTGATAAAGGCATAATGAGGAAGATTTCTGCTAGGCAAGTTCATCGGATTGTGAGAGCAGCTGCTAAAAAGCCATTGCAAAGCAGCAAACAGATATTTGAAGCTGCTGGTGCCTCTGGAGTCACTCGAACCTCAAGGTGTAGGATCCTTCAAAGGCTTGCTGTGGTACATAAACCTACTATTCAGCCACCCCAAAACAGTGTTCACAAGTAGAAACGGTTGCAGTGGGCCCAGACATACATGAAGACTAATTTTCAAACAGTCTTGTTTACTGATGAGTGTTGAGCAACCCTGGATGGTCCAGATGGATGGAGTAGTGGATGGTTGGTGGATGGCCACCATGTCTCAACAAGGCTGCGAGGTCAGCAAGGAGGTGGAGGAGTCATGTTTTGAGCCGGAATCATGGGGAAACAGCTGGTAGGGCCCTTTAAGGTTCCTGAAGGTGTGAAAATGACCTCTGCAAAGTATATAGAGTTTCTGACTGACAACTTTCTTCCATAGTATAAAAAGCAGAAACGTGCCTTCAGGAGAAAAATCATCTTCATGCTGACAATGCACCATCTCATGCTGCAAAGAATCCCTCTGAGTCATTGGCTGCTATAGGCATAAAAGGAGATAAACTCATGGTGTGGCCACCATCTTCCTTTGACCTCAACCCTATAGAGAACCTTTGGAGTATCATCAAGCAGAAGATCTATGAGGGTGGGAGGCAGTTCACATAAAAACAGCAGCTCTGGGAGGCAAAGAAATACAAGCAGAAACTCTCCAAAAACTCACAAGTTCAATGGATGCAAGAATTGTGAAGGTGATATTAAAGAAGGGTTCCTTTGTTAACATGTAACTTGACCTGTTAGGAGGAGTTAAATAGCTTTTTTGTTCAGTTAATGTGACCTCCTAATGCTGCAAATTCCACAAATGAGCATTTTCAGTTCTTTAAAACAAATCAAATGTTTAGAAATTCTACTGTGCCTAATAATTTGGAACAGTGCATTGTGAGTTTTTATTCATTTTGGAGATTATACTGTTATCATTGGGAGGTTTCTTCAATAAAATTCGATGTATAATCTAACGAGTGATGACTTTTATTAGACTGACTGTCATTTGCACCGACCATTTAGGAAAATCCGAGAAAAATATAATTTGCATAATAATTTGGAACATGGTGTAGATTACATCGTCTCTGCAGTCGTCTCTTTCTTTTCATCACCATGTTGTCTAGATGCCATGATGACTTTTCACATCCACAGCTGTTCTCTGCACACCTCCCTCTTCTCCGGTCTTTTGCAGTACATCCTGAGAAAGTGCCCTTAAAAATAAGAGTGTTATTAAAATGCCCTCTGCATAAAAATATCTGTCCATTTTACAACCATAAATAAGCCTTCTATTTTATATTGCCTCCACATTATCTACCATTATCAGCTATAGCCGCTTCACCATCCTCCCTTATGAACCACAGATGTTCCCTCTTTAATTTTCAATTACACTTTCTATATCTCCACATGGTCCCCCCACCATGGATGACCCCTCTCCATATTGGGACTCTATTTCACGCTGTCCCCTTTCAATATCTGTTCTGTGTCCCTTTTCACACTATGCCCTCATACTGCCCACCACGCTGCCCTCTTCAAACTATAACCACTCCTCACACTGTCCCACTACATATATGATATATGATATCCCCAACAACCCCCCAGTATATAGTATGGTCACCACCACAGCACCCCATATATAGTACGATGTCGAGCACAGACCCCCATAAATAGTATGATGACCAAAACAGCCCCCATGTATACTATGATGGTCCTCGCAAAACCCCATACAGTATTATTGCCCACAAACAACACCCCAAACATAATATTCATCTCAGCCTTCTATCCAGTATGGTCACCACAGCCCCCAGTATAATGACCTCCACATCCCCATATACAGTATGGTCACCACAGCTCCTTATATAATTTGCTGCCCTCCGTTCAAAGCCCCTCATTTCATGGCCCAAATGCACATCCGCTCATTTCATGGCCCCCACACAGCCCCTCATTTCATGGTCCACCCGCGCTGCCTCTCATTTCATGCCCCCTTCCCAATCCCCTCACTTTATGCCCCCCTCAGCTTATTCCCCCCTCTGCACAGCCCTTCAGTTTATTCCCCCCTTCTGCACAGCCCCTCAGTTAATTCCCCTCACCTGCACAGCACCTCAGCTTATTCCCCCACCTGCACAGCCCCTCAATTTATTTCCTCCATCTGCACAACCCCTCATTTTACCTCCCTCTGCACAGCCCCTCAGCTTATTCCCCCTATTTGCAGTCTGTCAGTTTATTCCTTCATCTGCACAGCCCCTCATTTTACCCCCTCTGCAAAGCGCCTCACCTTATTCCCTTCATCTGCACAGTCCAATAGTTTATTTCCACATCTGCACAGCCCATCATTTTATTCCCCTTTGTACAGCCTCCCAGTTTATTGTCCCCATCTGCACAGCCCCTCAGTTTATTCTCCCACCTGCACAGACCCTCATTTTATTCCCTCCATATGAACAGACCCCTCATTTTACCCCCTCTGCACAGCCCCTCAGCTTATTCCCCATCTGCAGATCCCCTCATTTTATTCACCTCTGCACAGCCCCTCATTTTATTCCCTCCATCTGAACAAACCCCTCATTTTACCCCCCTCTGCACAACCCCTCATTTTATTCCCCCCTCTGCACAGCCAGTCAATTTATTCCACCATCTGCACCGCCCCTCTGTTTATTTACTTCATCTGCACAGCCCCTTCTTTACCCCCCCTGCACAGTCCCTTAGCTTATTCCCCACATCGGCAAAGTGCATTAGTTTATTCCCCCATCTGCACAGCCCATTTATTCCACTCATTTACACAGCCCCTCATTTTTTCCCTCCCTCTGCACGACTCCTCACTTTTTCCCCATCTGCACAACCCCTCATTTTATTCCTCTTCCTATGTAGAACCCCTCATTGTATTCCCCCTCCTCTGCACAGTTCCTCAATTTATTACCCCTCCTGTGCACAGACCCTCTCCCGGGTAGTGCATGCAACAATTGTATTTTTGTCTGACAAATGAGAATAGAATTGAGTGCGGTGAGGGAGCGACAGCCGAGGCGCAAGCAGAGAGAGGAGTGAGCACTGTTAGTGACTAACACTGCTCCCCTATGCTTGCACCCCGGCCATTACTGTGCTCAATGTCTGCGGCTGCAGGAAGATGCCAGGCAACCGCAGACATTCAGCATTTTTTTTTTAAAAGTGTGCCTCCCTCGGCTAGGCAGGAGTTGTTGCTCTAGGCAGGTGCCTACCACTCATCTTGACCCTGTGATAAATGATACACTTATTACAAAAATTTTCATAGCAAAAACTGTCAAAGCTTCTGTTCAGTGTTTCTGCTGTGTATGTACTAAGTGACTTTAGAAGCAACAATACCGCCTATAGAAGATAAATGCTTTACTCTCAGCTATTTCCATTTCTAGACGATTTGTCTTATAGAAACCACTTATTTGTCGGATTAACCTTTTAGAAGAAGATGCATCGTCCTGCTTAATCTGGACTGTGTAATACACCGAGCGGGAAATATTATTACATACCTGACGAATAACAAGATTCTGTATGTAGCAAATAGCGTTATCTGACATCACAAGTTCTTTATCCATTTATTGAAATGTTCAGTTGTTCTTGAGTTATTAACAGTTTAATTTTCTTTACAGCTCAGTGCCTTGGAGACCGACCACCTCTGCAAGCCAGTAGAACATGTGCAGTGCTTGCAACCTCTTTTCTATTGAGCTTGTAAGCGGTGCTTTGAAGCTGGTCAGGATGGCACGAGTGCACTGTTATCTCCTAATCCCGGCCAGCTTCCAGACCAAAGTACTTATAAACTAGACAGCAGAGGCACTCGGCCTCCTAGGCACTGAGCTGTAAACAAAAGAAAAGTGTTAATATCTCAAGAACGGGCCGAACTTGAGAAACTACCATCGGGCAGCCATAGTGATACGGGCCTTGGACTGGTTTCATGATCAGGAAGGAAAACAATGGGTCTCGATAGAAAGGTCTCTTTCATCACTGGCATTGACTTTGCTACTTTGGACCCCTAAGATACATCGTAACTGGACCAACTCCCTACCTTTTCTGAAACGTGATCTACTTAAAATATGGGACTCCGATATTTTGGCACGGAGGTTCTCAAACAGCCCCGGTCCCATGACCCCAGTGTTTGACAATCCCGAGTTTCTCCTGGGTGTTGGAGTAGGGTCGTTTTTGGTGTGGTCCAACAATCCTAAACTCAGAGTGATGCACATCTCTAGGACGTTAGAGAGACGGCAATCACTGGCGGAACTGAGGGAGGAATTCCCAGATCTCCACATCTCATGGTTTGCATATTTGCAACTACGTTCCTTCTTGTCGTCCCTCCAGCCGGCTCCTTTAAACAAGACAGATCTGACGACACTGGAATCATTGATGATACAAGAGACGAGTCCTGCACACTCAGTCTCACAAGTATACTCAATTCTTATGTCAGAGAGAGCTGAGAATAAGTCATGGTTTGCCTTGGATTGGGAACGGGAGATTGGGCTAGAGTTTTCTTTTGAGCAGTGGAAAAAAGCTTTCTTTTGTGCACACAGGCTCCCTTTGGCTTGTAGGGCTCAGGAACCAAATTTTAAACTTTTAACTAGGTGGTACAGATGTCCAGCCCACCTTCATAAGATATATCCAATGGTATCTGACCTCTGCTGGAGATGCGAGGCATCTGAGGGTACCATGCTCCACATCTGGTGGGATTGTTCACCAATTAAAAGACTTTGGAATAAGGTCTTTGAAATCTATTCAAAGGTTTCTGGTGGCATCATTCCAAGTAACCCACAGCTGGGCCTACTGTCAATGATCGCAGGCTCGTTCAGGAGCATCAAGGTAGGACTCCTAAAACATTGCATAACGGCCACTCATATTATCATTCCTAGGAAGTGGCGTTCTAAGACAGCCCCAATATCAGGGATTGGATAGTTGAAATGGATTTCCTATGCAGGATGGAGAGGCTATCCACTGTTACGACACAATGTGAGGATATGTTTTACAAAACATGGCCGGAATGGATTATGTTTCGCGAATCACTGGAATTCCTAACACTCTTGGAGACAAATTAGCGGAGTAGGGTAGAACAGAGAGACAGTTAACACAAACGGGGGAGATTCAACTCTCCTCATACTTCACTCCTCAGTTCCCTTCTCTTCCACTCCTACCCCCCATTTTCTTCCATCCTCTTAATCAGACCCCCTATTTCCTCCTTTCTCCGTACTTTCTATTACCTACTCTACACTCTTTTCTTCTTTTCACTCTACTTTGTTTCTCGGATGTTTATGATGATAAGGAATATGATACTCAAGACAGCATTATGGCAACGCTCTGGACAATCAATTAATGGATATGGAGTGAGTCCGCCTCATGTAAGGCGGTTATGCTTTACCTGATTGTTTTGCTGTTTTACTTGACTGTTTTGCTATTTTTTTGCTTTTCCTTGTCCTTGCATAGATACTTTTTGTATGTTACATATGAAAATATTCAATAAAAACTGTTTATTAAAATTTACAGCCGTTCTTGAGAAATTTCTTAAACAGTAAATTGCAAAAGTACTAATCAGAAATATCCATTTATGAAGGTGGGAATAACCCTTTACGTTGTTTTGTGGTGAACAGGTTATAAAATATATTAGGATTGAGGGTAAATCACCATGGGATGTAAACTGAGCACTCCACCGTCTCAAGTGCGAAAACACTAGGTTTTTTTTAATGCAATTTTTCTGCCATAACAGTCTGCTGTGATTTTTGCTGTGTTTTCCTTATTTTTTTTTATGCAGAAATGCTGGCAGTGATTGTATGTTTTCATGAAATCATATCCTTATGGTTTGAACTGATAAACATAGAAGATTTTCTGTATACTGAAAACAGCAGAAAAAAAACATACTGTTCACGCTACCTTAAAACATAACTAATATGTCTGTGAATATGGATAATAAAGAAAAGAACAGAGCACTCACCGTCCGTGCAAAAGTCCGTTTTATTTGTGTGGCATTACAATAAAATAGCAGAGCATGGCAGGGAGAAGCTGTGGAGAAGGACGACGGCCGTTTCGTGCTCCTGCGCTTCTACGGGACTAAAACGGACTTTTGCACGGATGGTGAGTGCTCTGTTCTTTTCTTTATTATCCATATTGGCAACTGTGTTTTTTCTGCATGAGCACCGTTGTCCGGAGTGACCAACATACGCTTCTTAATTGACGAGGGGTGAATCAGGAGGATCAGGCTGAATGTGCTACCATTTGTTTTCTATATTCTTGGATAATATGTCTGTGATGTGTGAAGATTTCTTGATTGATGAAAGACTCTATTTAATGATAATCTCATTTTTGTTACTTTGATTCTTTTCCAGTCCCTACCTTCGTGCTTCTAACCTGATCCCAATCTTTGCAGGGAGATTTAAGAGGAGAAGCCATTCTGACATCTTGGAGGCCCCCTTTATAGGTACAGAATGATATCAAGTGATTTCTATGTGTATAGCAAAGTTCTCCTTACAGACTATTGTAAGAGTTATAGAGTGGAACCAACTACAATATTATCTTGGTGCTTGACTGACAGAATGATTGCAGTCTATGGAGCCTTACTGTATCATCGCATGTCTCTGATTTCACATAGACTTATGCATATATATCTGACACTCCAAAAATTGTGGTATTGTCAAACAGATGGCACGCTAACCACTGAACCACCCTGCACCATGAATATATGGTGGGATCCCAGGGAATGTATGGAGCATACTCAGGAGTGGATGTATGGAGCAGGCTCAGGAGCGGATATATGGAGCAGGCTCAGGAGCGGATATATGGAGCAGGCTCAGGATTGCATGTAAGGAGGATACTCAGGAGCGGCTGTATGGAGCAGGCTCAGGAGCGCATGTATGGAGCATACTCAGGAGTGGATGTATGGAGCAGGCTCAGGAGCGGATGTTTTGAGCATATTTAGGAGAGCATCTATGGAGCAGGCTCAGGAGCGGATGTATGGAGCAGGCTCAGGAGTGGATGTATGGAGCATACTCAGGAGCGGATGTATGGAGCAGGCTCAGGAGCGGATGTTTGGAGCATACTCAGGAGCGGATGTATGGAGGATACTCAGGAGCGTATGTATGGAGCAGCCTCAGGAGCGGATGTATGGAGGATACTCAGGAGCGGATGTATGGAGGATACTCAGGAGCGGATGTATGGAGCAGGCTCAGGAGCGGATGTATGGAGGATAATCAGGAGTGGATGTATGGAGCATACTCAGGAGCGGATGTATGGAGCATACTCAGGAGCGGATGTATGCAGCAGGCTCATGATAGGATGTATGGAGCATACTCAGGAGCTGATGTATGGAGCATACTCAGGAGCGGATGTATGGAGCATACTCAGGAGCGGATGTATGGAGCAGGCTCAGGAGCGGATGTATGGAGGATAATCAGGAGCGGATGTATGGAGCATACTCAGGAGCGGATGTATGGAGCATACTCAGGAGCGGATGTATGCAGCAGGCTCATGATAGGATGTATGGAGCATACTCAGGAGCTGATGTATGGAGCATACTCAGGAGCGGATGTATGGAGCATACTCAGGAGCGGATGTATGGAGCATTCTCAGGAGTGGATGTATGGAGCAGGCTCAGGAGCTGATGTTTGGAGCATACTCAGGAGCGGATGTTTGGAGCATACTCAGGAGCAGATGTATGGAGCAGGCTCAGGAGCAGATGTATGGAGCATACTCAGGAGCGGATGTATGGAGCAGGCTCAGGATTAGATGTATGGAGGATACTCAGGAGAAGATGTATGGAGCAGGCTCAGGATTAGATGTATGGAGGATACTCAGGAGCGGCTGTATGGAGCAGGCTCAGAAGCCTGGAGCAGGCTCATGATTGGATGTATGGAGCAGGCTCAGGAGCGGATATTTGGAGCATACTCAGGAGCAGATGTATGGAGCATACTCAAGAGCGGATGTATGGAGCAGGCTCAGGAGCGGATGTATGGAGCATACTCAGGAGCAGATGTTTAGAGCATACTCAGGAGCCGATGTATGGAGAAGGCTCAGGATTAGATGTATGGAGGATACTCTGGAGCGGCTGTATGGAGCAGGGTTAGGAGCGGATGTATGGAGCGGGCTCAGGAGCGGATGTATGGAGCATACTCAGGAGCAGATATATGGAGCAGGCTCAGGATTGCATGTATGGAGGATACTCAGGAGCGGATGTATGGAGCAGGCTCAGGAGCGGAAATATGGAGCAGGCTCAGGATTGCATGCATGGAGGATACCCAGGATTGGATGTATGGAGCAGGCTCAGGAGCGGATGTATGGAGCAGGCTCAGGAGCGGATGTTTGGAGCATACTTATGAGCTGATGAATGGAGCATACTCAGGAGTGGATATATGGAGCATGCTTAAGAGTGGATATATGGAGGAAAGTCAGGAGCGGATGTATGGAGGATACTCAGGATTGGATGTATGGAGCAGGCTCAGGAGCGGATGTATGGAGCAGGCTCAGGAGCGGATGTTTGGAGCATACTTATGAGCTGATGAATGGAGCATACTCAGGAGTGGATATATGGAGCATGCTTAAGAGTGGATATATGGAGGAAAGTCAGGAGCGGATGTATGAAGCGGGCCGTGGATGTTTAGAGCATTCTCAGGAGCGAATGTATGGAGCATGCTCAGGAGTGTGTAGAATTGTTACTTTATGGGGGTACACGGTCTGCAAACACAGATATGTCTTGGGGTCTGACCCCCAGTTTTACATTTTTTATTGTGTAGCCTGATAATACATTTTACAGGAGCGTCATGTATGTCCTACAATACAATTGAAGATTTCACAACATTTTATAACATGCTGCTCATACTCCCCTCCAAAGCCACGGATGTCAGAGTCACAGTGTATAGGAACTATGTGTGCGCTGGCGGTTGGCTCGAGGAAGATGTGGTCTGGTGGGTTTGCAGATTCTGTTATCTATCAATCTTGCCTTCCGCTATAAACCCTCTAAAGTCAAACACATGAAAGAGAAGAGGTTGATGAGAGAAGAACGATAGGGAACGACACTGGTGATTACGTATTAAAGCACAAGAACTTAGAAAGATTGGGGAAGACGGAGTAATCTGCCGATCTGTCACACAATTTCTGTTTAAAAGTAATAATATGCAAGTAGGACCTAATTAAAAACTGGCAAAATTTTTGATTTCAGTATATTTTTAGCATTTTGAACACATGTATCCAAAATCCACTCCATCGCTGTACACATTGTGTAGGACCGTCTCCCTGAGCTGCTCACAGAGGTAGTCACAGGAACGCTTTCCGTTTAAGTATCAACTGGTTTATTGGTAAAAATCGTACTGCATAAACCAGTGCAAAATTAGATAACAAACACGGCCCTTCTGGCGTAACGGGAAAACAAAATAGCATACAGTACAGTCTGTGTGGCTGTGGGGATCCAGCCACTCAGGGATAAAAAAAACAAGGTTCAGCTCACTTTAACATGAGCACATCTCTGGAGATCTCATCTCTAGAAACACCACACACCCTGGGGTGGAGATAAGGTGAACAGCCTCCCACCCACTCTTCAGCTGTTCACTAAAACCCAGCCCTTAATTTTTGTCCATTCATCTAGCAGAGCAGTTGATGTTCGAGAGAGGCCAGGCTCACAATCTCTGTTATAGTTTATCCTAAAGGTGTTGGCTGGGGCTGAGGTCCAGACTCTGTGTGGTCGGTCATGTTCTTCCACGAAACTCACCCAACCATGTCTGTGCGGTCGGTCATGTTCTTCCACCAAGCTCACCCAATCATGTCTATCCGGACTTTGTCCACACAATCATGGGGACAAAAATGGGCCTTCCCCAAACTGTTCCCACAAAGCTGGGAGCTATAATTGTTCCCAATGTCTTGTGCTTAAGATAAAGATTTCTCATCACTGGAACTAAGGGGGTCGAGGCCGAGCCTTGAAAAACAAGCTCTGCAGTTATGGAGGCAGCAGAGTGTTGGTGACTTTTCTGCCCTCTGCTCTTCAGTACTCGGCCTCCCACTCTGTAACAATACGGGGTCTCCATTCTCTGGCTGAGCTGCTGTGTTTCCTTCCACTTCTTGATAATATCACTCACGGGTGATGAGGGAAGATTTAGGAGGAAGAAATGTCATGGACGGACTTGTTACCCCAGAGTCTCCTATTACAGAAGTTTGCATCAGTAAGCACCACCAGTCTTTCTGTTATGTCATAGGTTAGTAAAGGCAGGGGGCATGAGGGGCCAGAAGTCATACACTAGGAGGCAATGGGGCTGAATAGGAAACCTGAACTCAATGGTTAAAGGGATTTTCCCACGAACAAAGTTAATTTTAAAGTTGATGGTAATCAATAGATCTTGGAATAATAATCATTTGCACAATTGGATATGTTTAACAAAAATGTTCCTGTGCTCAGATAATCTTATAAATGTGCCTCTGCTGTGTCCTGTGTAATGGATGTGTCTGACCATGCAGGAACCTGGTCTAATCATGCCACATCTTCTCAGAAGGGGAGGACACAAAAGAGAGTAAACAGACAGGACAGAACGGGATCGCAGCTGATTCTTTTTGTGAGGTAAAACATTTCCCTGCCTGTTTTTAAAAAATGTTTTACCTGAAAGAAATAATTATTTGAGATCTCATGCTGTAATGTCTGTATACATTTTTTCCTTCCTCCCCTGCCTAGGAGAAGTGGTATGATCAGACCTAGTTCCTGTACGGTCAGACACAGCCATTACACATTACACAGCAGGGGAACATTTATAAGATTATCTCAGCACAGGAACATTTTTTTTAAACACATCCAATTGTGGAACTTATTATTATTCCGAGATCCATTGATTGAAATGAAATAACGTGTGTCGTAATGCGTTGAACTTGTAACTCTTTTAGGCAGGTGTGGAAAAAATGCTGCAAAGTAGTTATTTTTTTTTAGAAAATAGAAATGTTAATAGTTAATCAATATTTGGTGTGACGGCTCTTGCCGAGTTTGCGAATTAGAGTTTGATAATATTGGCGCATTTACAGACTGTTTAGTCAAAAGTGGCTAATGCCGTTTAATATATTTGGCGCATCTTTAGACTTGTCTAAGTACACTATTATCAGTCTGAGCTTCTCAGTCTGTACAATTGAGAATTTGATTTCCTTTTGTTAACCCTATGTTTCCATCCCATAGTACGACAACCACAAAAAGTCGCCCGTCGGGTCTTCACTAACAGCCGGGAACGTTGGAGACAGCAGAATGTAAATGGCGCCTTTGCTGAACTACGGAAACTGATTCCCACCCATCCACCGGACAAAAAGCTGAGCAAAAATGAAATTCTCCGCCTGGCTATGAGATACATTACCTTTCTGGTTGGTCTGCTTGGTGACCAACACAACTCGCCTCCTAAAATGTCTCCTTCAAAGAGAAGATACACACAGACTGTCCATGCTTTGGTCCCAAAGATCAAAGAGAGTCACAGCCCTACTGCTAACCTGCCTGTTCTGGAAGACAGGGAGAAAAACAGACAATTTGAGGGATCAGTGTCTCCAATGTGTGGGAGCTGCGGGGATAGCATAGAGACTGATGAGGAGGAGGAGGGCGACAGAGAAAGTGTCTCCTCCTCAACGAGCACAAAAATGACTATGATCCCATCAGAAGTGAGGGAAAGCCGGTGAGGATCGTGGAGGGAAGGAGGCCTGATCTTCCTTCAGAACTTCACTTTCTTGAATGGACTCACTGGATGTCACGTTACAAGGCTGTGTTTCATTTTTATATTTAGTGCTCATAGGTTGGTTTACTTTCATTTATGCCAAACTTAGTCCAATGTCTCCAGATGACGTTACCTCCAGAACCTGACCGGTCACTGAGCATCACTGACAAGAGCATTTCACTCACTGTCCAAGTAAAGGAAGACAATATCCATGTTTCTTTGTAATCTAAAGTGGTTTAGACATGATAGATGATACGTTGCTGATCGGTGGGGGTCACAACAGGGCACCCATCCATTCCGTATGGAGCTGCGGGGTCATGTTATTGACCTTTTCCAGCAGCCCCAATATCAAATATCACAGAGTGAAATTTTTCCATTATACTTTTTTTCTTTTCTCGTTCCACACTTCTTTTTTCTTTTCTGGCTTGTAAGGAGTGATCAAGCTGCAGTTCCTAACTGCAACAGTTCTGTGCCTCACTGTACAATGACTTAAAGGGATTTTCCAAAGAACAAAATTTGTTTTAAAATACATTTTAATCAATATATCTGGGAATAATAATAAGTTTCACAATTGGATGTGTTTAAATAAAATGTTCCTGTGCTGAGATAATTTTATAAATGTGCCTCGGTTGTGTACTGTGTAATGGCCGTGTCTGACCGTACAGGAACATGGTCTGATCATACCACATCTCCTGGGCAGTGGGGGGATCAAAAGAGAATATACAGAGAGGACAGTATGGGATCAGCTGTGAGCATTTCTCTGCTTATTTTTTTAAAATGTTTTACCTCAAAGAAAGAATTATTTGTGGTCCCGTGCTGTAATATCTGCACACTTTTTTGTTTTCCCCCCTGCTCAGTAGATCAGACCATGTTCCTGTACGGGCAGACACAGCCATTACACAGTACACAGCAGGGGCACATTTATAAGATTATCTCAGCACAGGAACATTTTTTTTAAACACATCCAATTGTGGAACTTATTATTATTCCAAGATCTATTGATTAAAATCAACCAATTTTTTTCATGGGAAAATCCCTTTAATATTACAGAGAAACAGCTGCTTCACACAGAAGACAATTGGTGGTAACAGCTGTTTCCCTGCAAGATTAAGGGGAATCTGTCACCAGGTTTTTTTCTACCCCATCTGAGAGGGGCATGATATAAAGGCAGATACCCTGATTCCAGTGATGTTTCACTTCCTGCGCTGCTTCATACAGTTTTGATAAAATCACAGTTTTTCTGCTGTGGATCTAGCTGTTCTCTAAATGTTGAGCCCTGTATAACCCCGCCCACACCACTGATTGGCAGCTTTGTTGTGCACTGTGCATAGGCAGAAAGCTGCTAATCAGTGGTGGACATGTAGTTTTACAGACATCTTGAATGTGAAGCTCTGCTTAGTAGCAGGTTTACTGGTCCTCTAATGATAATCTCCTGCTGATAAAACTGCTGATAATTTTATAAAAATATTACCGCAAGAAGCTCAGTAAGCGACACATCGCTGGAATCAGGGTCTCTGTTTCTACATTATTCTGCTCTCAGATTTTAGCTGGTAAAAACCTGGTGATTGATTATCTTTAAAAAAAAAAGATTCACGGAACCCAAATGATTGTGCAGGGAAACAGTAAAAAGGCAGCTGTCGCACCGGGCTGCTGAGGTTAAGAGCAGCAGCATGACCGCTAGGTGTGAACGCAGTCGAATACTGATGCAAAATCTGAACAGAATATACAAGTACCCTTAGGGGCGAAACGAATCATTGCAGCAGCATATGAGAAACAGAGGGACAATGTGTAAGAAGGAAGCAGCTCTGCCTTAGCCTATAAATAGCTGCCCTGTATAACATATTCATGGAGTCGCGGCCGCACTACAAGTCACAGGATTACAGCTCTTGCCGTGCTGCTCTCAATAGTTCTGCAGTTTTGTTTTTTCTAGAAACACCAATTCAGCAGCTGACGGAGCAGCCTGGGACCTGAGCTATTTAATGACCGGAACAAAAGAATAGACTCTGTTCCACCGAGCGACCTTGTGCAAAACAATGACTGGAATGCCGCGCTCCAGAGAGAACAATGTGGACGCTCTCATGCAATGATGTAATATATATAGATAGTGCAGCCAACAATCACTGTTTCCCATGATGCTGTGTGACAAAACAAGAAATAGAAAGTTCACATTATTCTTCATCAAATTTACCATCTTATTTTCCTTACACACATTAGACTGCAGTCAGCCAAGCAATCAGATTGCGGAGGATGATCAGCTGATGTGTATGGTGGTGTCCCAAGGGTCGATTTTAGCCTTTCCACCGTCGCAGGGATCCAAAAAAAATCAGCAATGAATAAACTGAGCACATAAATATATGTCAGTAATGGAAAAATAGAATACATAAGTATGTACCCGAACCCAGCAATGAATAAACCATACACACAAATACAGTTGTGCTCAAAAAGTTTACATACCCCGGCAGAATTTTTGCTTTCTTGGTCTTTTTTCAGAGAACATGAATGATTACACCAAAGCTTTTTCTCCGCTCATGGTTAGTGGTTGGGTGAAGCCTTTTATTGTCAAACTACTGTGTTTTCTCTTTTTAAATCATAATGACAACCCAAAACATCCAAATGACCGTGATCACAAGTTCACATACCCCATTTCTTAATACCGTGTATTACCTCCTCTAACATCAATGACAGCTTGAAGTCTTTTGTGGTAGTTGTGGATGAGGTTCTTTATTTTCTCAGATGGTAAAGCTGCCCACTCTTCTTGGCAAAAAGCCTCCAGTTCCTGTAAATTCCTGGGCTGTCCAGCATGAACTGCGCGCTTGAGATCTCCACAGAGTGGCTCAATGATATTGAGGTCAGGAGACTGAGATGGCCACTCCAGAACCTTCACTTTGTTCTGCTGTAGCTAATGACAGGTGGACTTGGCCTTGTGTTTTGGATTGCTGTCATGTTGGAACGACCAAGTACGTCCCATGTGCAGCTTCTGGGCTTATAAGTGCAAATTTGCCTCCAGAATTTGCTGATAACGTGCTGCATTCATCTTTCCTTCAACTTTGACCAAGTTTCCTGTGTCTTTGTAGCTCACACATCCCCAAAACATCAGTGATCAACCTCCATGCTTTACAGTAGGAATGGAGTTCCTTTTATCATAGGCCTTGTTTACCTCTCTCCAAATGTAATGTTTATGGTTGTGGCCAAAAAGTTCAATTTTGGTCTCATCACTCCAAATTACCTTGTTCCAAAAGTTTTGAGGCTTGTCTCTGTGCTGTTTTGCGTATTGTAGGAGAGATACTTTGTGGCATTTGCGCAGTAATGGCTTTCTTCTGGCGACTCGACCATGCAGCCCATTTTTCTTCAAGTGCCTCCTAATTGTGCATCTTGAAACAGCCACACCGCTAGTTTTCAGAGCGTCCTGTATTTCAGCTGATGTTATTTGTGGGTTTTTCTTTGCATCCTGAACAATTTTCCTGGCAATTGTGGATGACATTTTTGTTGGTCTACCTGACCATGGTTTTGTTTTTACAGAGCCCCTGAGTTTCCATTAGTTAATTTTTTTTCCAGATTGAACGCTGCTGACTGGCATTATGAATTCCTTGGATATCTTTTTGTATCCCTTTCCTGTTTAATACAGTTCACCTACCTTTTCCCGTAGATCTGTTGACAATTCTTTTGCTTTCCCCATGACTCACAATCCAGAAATGTCAGTGGCTGGATGAAAGATACAAGAGTCTGTCTGGATCCCAGAAACACACTTAGCTTTTATGCACACCACACTGATTACAAGCAAACAGGTCACAGGTGAGGATGTTACCTTTAGTAGCCATTCAAACCCATTTGTGTCAATGTCTGTGCATGTTATCAGGCCAAAATCACCAGGGTATGTGAACTTTTTATCAGGATCATTGGGATGTTTTGGGTTGGCATTATGATTTAAAAAGAGAAAACACAGTAGTTTGACAATAAATGGCTTCAGCTAACCACTAACCATGAGGGGAGGAAAAGTTTTGGTGTTAACATTCATATTCTCTGAAGAAAGGCCAAGAAAGTAAAAATTCTGCTGTGGTATGTAAACTTTTGAGCACAACTGTATACACCGCTCAACACTGAAACTGCAACATCGAGGATGAAAAGTCATGGATATGTGTTACTTATATGGAAATAATTACAAAATGGAAACAGCATGTACAAAGTATCTGGTATGAGCTCTGCACGCAGAAATACACACACTTAGCTGCTATCAATGAGATTATTAATAATTGAGGAATGTTATGCACTTGGGCAAAACATCAAGATCCGCTGCTGGCAGCTCCCCGAGCAATTGCAGACCCACAACGTCCTAGTTGGGTTCAAAGTGACCAAACAGGCTGCTCACAGTAGTACAATTAACATGAGACCTGACCTGAATACAGTAATACTGTCTACTATGCTTACCCCCATATAGTAATATCCCCCATTCTGCCCCATACAGTAATAATATCTCACATTCTAAAATAGTTATAATATCCTCAATATAGTAATAATATCCCACATAAAATATATTGTCCCCCATTCTGGCTCTGATATAGTCATAAGGTTCCCCATTCAGTATCATGTCCCCCATACAGTATAATGTCTCCAATTCTGGCCCCAATATGGTAATAATGTCCCGTATTCTGACCCAAATACAGTAATCTTGTCCCCATTCGGCCCTATGAAATTATGTCCTCCATCCTGACCCCCATATTGTAATAATTCTGACCAACAGGCAGTATAATTGTCCCCCATACAGTATAATGTCATCCATTGTGGCTAGACAGTATAATGCTCCTCATTTTGACCCCATATAGTATAATGTCCCCCTCTGTGGCCCCCATACATTATAATTTTCCTCTCTGTGGTCCGTATACAGTATATCCTCAACTGTGGCTCCCTTACAGTATATTGCCCCTCACTTTGCACCCTATACAGTATAATGTCCCCATCTCTGACTCCTGTTCACTATAATTTTGACTTCTGTGGCCTCCAAAATGTATAATGTTCTGCTCAATGGTTTACACACAGTCTAATTCACCCATTGTGGCACCAATACAGACTAATGTTCCTCATTTTGACCCCATACAGTATAATGTCCCTCTCTGTGGTCCCCATACAGTATATCCTCCTCTGTGGCTCCCTTACAGTATACTGCCCCTCATTTTGTCCCCTATACAGTATAACATCCCCCTCTGCGACCCCTATGCATTTTAATTTTGACTTCTGTGGCCTCTAAAATGTATAATGTCCTACTCAATGGCTTACACACAGTCTAATGTCCACATTGTGGCACCTATGCAGTATAACGTTCCTCATTTTTACTCCATACAGTTTAATTTCCCCCATACATTCTAATTCTGCTCTTTGTGGCATCCATAAGGTATAATGTCCCTCTAAAACATTTCACTCTATAGATGATGTTTACTGGATCCAGTGGATGTAATTACCTCCTTCTATTGTTCTCAGGAAAATAAGCAGTGTCAGATATAGTGTAATGTCTTTTTGGCTTCTCCTGTTGTGAATTCTGCTTTTGGGTTCCCTCCGGTGGTAGTAGGTGGTAATGCAGTTGTCCCTGGGTTGCAGTCCTGGTCAGGTGTGTCTGCTGATTGCAGTTCTGACTGGGGTATTTAGGTGTGCAGGATTCATTAGTCCTTGCCAGTTGTCAATTGTTGCTGGGAGGTGTTGGACCTCTTCTTGGTTCCTCCTGTCTTTCTGCCAAATCAGCAAAGATAAGTGTCTGTTTTTTTTTCTGTGGCACACATGCTGTGTGCTTCATAATTCAGTGCTATTCTCTGTGTTTTCTTGTCCAGCTTAGATTGTGTCAGTATTTTCTCAGTCTTGTTGGATTCTCTGGGGTTGCAGATACTTATTCCACGTCTTTAGTTAGATTGTGGAATTTTTTGTATTATCTGCGGTGGATATTTTTGGAAGGGTTTTATTACTGACCGCCTAGTAATCTGTCCTATCCTTTCCTATTTAGCTAGAGTGGCCTCTTTTGCTAAATCCTGTTTTCTACCTGCGTGTGTCTTTTCTTCTCCTACTCACAGTCAATATTTGTGGGGGGCTGCCTATCCTTTGGGGGTCTGCTCTGAGGCAAGGTATTATTCCTATTTCCATCTATAGGGGTATTTAGTCCTCCGGCTGTGTCGAGGTGTCTAGGGTTTGTTAGGCACACCCCACGGCTACTTCTAGTTGCGGTGTTAGTTCAGGATTGCGGTCAGTACAGGTACCACCGACTCCAGAGAAAGTTTCATGCGGCTCCAAGGTCACCGGATCATAACAGTACAACTGGCCAATAATGAGTTAAATGCATCTCAGAAGAAGGGAAGAAAGGTGTTGAGCCATTTTTTTCTGCAGCCTGCTTTGTCTTTTCTTCCCTCTTTATCTATGGGTGGCTGAGGAGTCTTGTGCCAGCATGGATGTTCAGGAATTAGCTTTTCGTGTAGAACAGCTTGCTGCTAGGGTACAGGGTATTTCTGATTATATTGTTCAGACTCCTGCTTTAGAGCCGAAGATTCCTACTCCTGATTTGTTTTTTGGTGATAGGTCCAAATTTTTGAGTTTTAAAGACAATTGTAAACTGTTTTTTGCTCTGAGACCGCGATCCTCCGGTGATTCCATTCAGCAGGTTAAAATTGTCATCTCCCTGCTGCGTGGCGATCCACAGGATTGGGCATTTTCCCTGGAATCTGGGAATCCGGCCTTGCTTAATGTAGACTCCTTTTTTCAGGCTTTAGGATTATTATATGATGAACTGAATTCTGTGGATCAAGCGGAGAAAACCTTGTTGGCCCTGTCTCAGGGTCAAGAGGCGGCAGAATTGTATTGTCAGAAATTTAGAAAATGGTCTGTGTTGACTAAATGGAATGATGATGCTTTGGCGGCAATTTTCAGAAAGGGTCTTTCTGAATCCATTAAAGATGTTATGGTGGGGTTTCCCACGCCTTCCGGTCTGAGTGATTCTATGTCTCTGGCCATTCAGATTGATCGGCACTTACGGGAGCGTCGAACTGTGCGCGCTGTGGCGTCATCCTTAGAGCAAAGTCCTGAGCCAATGCAGTGTGATAGGATTTTGTCTAGAACGGAACAACAAGGATTCAGACGTCAGAATAGGTTGTGTTATTATTGTGGCGACGCTTCTCATGTTATTTCAGTCTGCCCTAAACGGACAAAAAGGATCGCTAGTTCATTTACTATCAGTACTGTACAACCTAAATTTCTGTTATCGGTGTCCTTGATCTGCTCATTGTCATCATTTTCTGTCATGGCGTTTGTGGATTCAGGCACCGCCTTGAACTTAATGGATTTTGAGTTTGCCAGGCATTGTGGTTTTCCCTTGCAGCCTTTGCAGAACCCTATTCCTTTAAGGGGGATTGATGCTACACCTTTGGCTAAATATAAGCCCCAGTTTTGGACACAGGTGACCATGCACATGGCGCCAGCCCATCAGGAAGATTGTCGATTTCTGGTGTTGCATAATCTGCATGATGTTATCGTGCTGGGTTTTCCGTGGTTGCAGGTACATAATCCTGTGTTGGATTGGAAATCTATGTCTGTGACTAGTTGGGGTTGTCAGGGGGTTCATAATGATGTTCCTTTGATGTCAATCTCCTCTTCTTCCTCTTCCGAAATTCCAGAGTTTTTGTCTGATTTTCAGGATGTATTCGATGAGCCCAAGTCCAGTTCCCTTCCACCGCACAGGGACTGTGATTGTGCGATTGACTTGATTCCAGGCAGCAAGTTTCCTAAGGGCCGACTTTTCAACCTGTCTGTGCCTGAACATACCGCCATGCGGAGTTATGTTGAGGAGTCTTTGGAGAAAGGGCATATTCGGCCATCTTCTTCACCGTTGGGAGCAGGTTTTTTTTTGTTGCTAAGAAGGATGGCTCCTTGAGACCTTGTATTGATTATCGCCTGTTGAATAAGATCACGGTCAAGTTTCAATACCCTTTACCTTTGCTTTCCGATTTGTTTGCTAGGATTAAGGGGGCTAGTTGGTTTACGAAGATTGACCTTCGGGGGCATATAATCTTGTTCGTATTAAGCAGGGTGATGAATGGAAAACTGCGTTTAATACGCCCGAAGGCCATTTTGAATACCTTGTGATGCCATTCGGGCTCACTAATGCTCCATCTGTTTTTCAATCCTTCATGCATGATATCTTCCGGACTTATATTGATAAATTCTTGATTGTATATTTGGACGATATTTTGATTTTTTCCGATGATTGGGAGTCTCATGTGGAATAGGTCAGGATGGTATTTCAGGTCCTTCGTGACAATGCTTTGTTTGTGAAGGGGTCTAAGTGTCTCTTTGGGGTGCAGAAGGTTTCTTTTTTGGGCTTTATTTTTTCTCCCTCATCTATGGAGATGGATCCGGTTAGGGTTCAGGCTATTCATGATTGGATTTAACCCACATCCGTGAAAAGCCTTCAGAAATTTTTGGGTTTTGCACATTTTTATCGCCGTTTCATTGCTAACTTCTCCAGCGTGGTTAAACCCTTGACTGATTTGACGAAGAAAGGCGCTGATGTGGCGAATTGGTCCTCTGCGGCTGTCTCTGCCTTTCAGGAGCTTAAACGCCGATTTACTTCTGCTCCGGTGTTGCGCCAACCGGATGTTTCTCTTCCGTTTCAGGTTGAGATTGACGCTTCTGAGATTGGGGCAGGGGCCGTTTTGTCTCAGAGGGATTCTGTTGGTTCTTTGATGAAACCGTGTGCCTTCTTCTCCCGCAAGTTTTCGCCTGCTGAACGTAATTATGATGTCGGCAATCGGGAGTTGTTGGCTATGAAGTGGGCGTTTGAGGAGTGGCGACATTGGCTTGAGGGAGCTAAGCACCGTATTGTGGTCCTGACTGATCATAAGAATTTGATTTACCTCGAGTCTGCCAAACGGCTGAGTCCTAGACAGGCTCGATGGTCCTTGTTTTTTTCCCGTTTTGATTTCGTGGTTTCGTATCTTCCGGGTTCTAAGAATATTAAGGCTGATGCCCTTTCTAGGAGTTTTTTGCCTGATTCTCCTGAGGTCCTTGAACCGGTCGGCATTCTGAATGAAGGGGTGGTCCGTTCTGCCATCTCCCCTGATTTACGGCGGGTTCTTCAGGAATTTCAGGCTGATAGACCTGACCGCTGTCCTGTGGGGAAATTGTTTGTTCCTGACAGATGGACTAGTAGAGTGATTTCTGAGGTTCACTGTTCTGTGTTGGCTGGTCATCCTGGTATTTTTGGTACCAGAGATTTGGTTGGTAGGTCCTTTTGGTGGCCTTCGTTGTCACGTGATGTGCGTTCTTTTGTGCAGTCCTGTGGGACTTGTGCGCGGGCCAAGCCTTGTTGTTCCCGTGCTAGTGGGTTACTTTTGCCATTGCCGGTCCCTGAGAGGCCCTGGATGCATATTTCTATGGATTTTATTTCTGATCTTCCGGTTTCCCAGAGGATGTCGGTTATCTGGGTTGTTTGTGACCGGTTTTCTAAGATGGTTCATTTGGTGCCTTTGCCTAAATTGCCTTCCTCTTCAGAGTTGGTTCTGTTGTTTTTTCAGCATGTGGTTCGTTTGCATGGTATTCCGGAGAATATTGTGTCCGACAGAGATTTCCAGTTTGTTTCTAGGTTTTGGCGGGCCTTTTGTGCTAGGCTGGGCATTGATTTGTCTTTTTCTTCTGCATTTCATCCTCAGACAAATGGCCAGACCGAGTGAACTAATCAGACTTTGGAGACTTATTTGAGATGCTTTGTGTCTGCTGATCAGGATGATTGGGTGGCCTTTTTGCCATTGGCCGAGTTTGCCCTTAATAATCGGGCTAGTTCGGCTACTTTGGTTTCGCCTTTTTTTTGTAATTTTGGTTTTCATCCTCGTTTTTCTTCTGGGCAGGTTGAGCCTTCTGACTGTCCTGGTGTGGATTCTGTGGTTGACAGGTTGCAGCAGATTTGGGCTCATGTGGTGGACAATTTGGTGTTGTCTCAGGAGGAGGCTCAATGTTTTGCTAACCGTCATCGGTGTGTTGGTTCCCGGCTTCGGATTGGGGATTTGGTTTGGTTGTCTTCCCATCATGTTCCTATGAAGGTCTCTTCCCCTAAGTTTAAGCCTCGGTTTATTGGTCCTTATAGGATTTCTGGGATTATTAATCCGGTGTCTTTTCGATTGGCGCTTACGGCCTCTTTTGCTATCCATAATGTCTTCCATAGATCTTTATTGCGGAAATATGTGGTGCCCGTTGTTCCCTCTGTTGATCCTCCGGCCCCTGTTATGGTTGATGGGGAGTTGGAGTATGTGGTTGAGAAGATTTTGGATTCTCGTTTTTCGAGGCGGAGGCTTCAGTACCTTGTCAAATGGAAGGGTTATGGCCAGGAGGATAATTCTTGGGTTTTTGCTTCTGATGTCCATGCTGCTGATTTGGTCCGTGCCTTTCATCCTGATCGGCCTGGGGGCGCTGGTGAGGGTTCGGTGACCCCTCCTCAAGGGGAGGGTACTGTTGTGAATTCTGCTTTTGGGTTCCCTCCGGTGGTAGTAGGTGGTAATGCAGTTGTCCCTGGGTTGCAGTCCTGGTCAGGTGTGTCTGCTGATTGCAGTTCTGACTGGGGTATTTAGGTGTGCAGGATTCATTAGTCCTTGCCAGTTGTCAATTGTTGCTGGGAGGTGTTGGACCTCTTCTTGGTTCCTCCTGTCTTTCTGCCAAATCAGCAAAGATAAGTGTCTGGTTTTCTTTTCTGTGGCACACATGCTGTGTGCTTCATAATTCAGTGCTATTCTCTGTGTTTTCTTGTCCAGCTTAGATTGTGTCAGTATTTTCTCAGTCTTGTTGGATTCTCTGGGGTTGCAGATACTTATTCCACGTCTTTAGTTAGATTGTGGAATTTTTTGTATTATCTGCGGTGGATATTTTTGGAAGGGTTTTATTACTGACCACCTAGTAATCTGTCCTATCCTTTCCTATTTCGCTAGAGTGGCCTCTTTTGCTAAATCCTGTTTTCTACCTGCGTGTGTCTTTTCTTCTCCTACTCACAGTCAATATTCGTGGGGAGCTGCCTATCCTTTGGGGGTCTGCTCTGAGTAGTAGTAGTAGTATTCCTATTTCCATCTATAGGGGTATTTAGTCCTTCGGCTGTGTCGAGGTGTCTAGGGTTTGTTAGGCACACCCCACGGCTACTTCTAGTTGCGGTGTTAGTTCAGGATTGCGGTCAGTACAGGTACCACCGACTCCAGAGAAAGTTTCATGTGGCTCCAAGGTCACTGGATCATAACATTCTCCCCCTTGAAGTGCATGGACAATTGTGTAACAAGAGGTTTGGAGAGTAAGGATATCTTAATTCTAGAGGAATTCAAGATTTGGAGATCAGTCAATTTGGACTAATATTCAATACATTTATTGGAAAGAAATTCACATTTGACACGAAAGTTCCCACTTCTGGTTCCTGCAGACATCTGGTTCCAGGGCATGCAGAGTATATAGTAATGAGGGGTCGGGCGACATGGATAAAAGGATTAATCA
Organism: Ranitomeya variabilis; assembly: GCF_051348905.1. Taxonomy (NCBI): domain Eukaryota; kingdom Metazoa; phylum Chordata; class Amphibia; order Anura; family Dendrobatidae; genus Ranitomeya; species Ranitomeya variabilis. The sequence goes on from NC_135236.1 coordinate 51,181,755, forward strand.
AATTTCCATATGCAACCAATTGGATACTGCATTACCACTGTAATTGATCAGCCCTTCCCATAACATAGGTATTGGTTGAACAAAATGAGTATATTACCTGTGGCTTGGTTTTTTAATTAATAAGAGATAATGTGATACTCACCCACCCGCGCTTACCTGGATACAGTAAAGGTCGTATGCCATTTATATGACTTTTGGATATGGGACGGACCCCCACTCCATTTAAAAAAAAAACCTCATAACTACAGTAAACCTAAATACTGGAATAAATACACAAAACTCATTATTTTGGTTGCCAAAATGGCCACAGCTTTATGTAAGTCACAGGATTAAGACAACCACAGTAGGAGTCAGGTGAAGTGCTAGTACATTGGGATTCGCAAGTATTTTGATACCCCAAGCTGTCTGACATATAGCACCAGGACAGACAACCATAAAGGGGCGGCACACACTGGCTTGCCATTCAAGCAGAGCCAGTAATCCTTCAGGGCACCAAAGACCCTATTATCCTGACTCAAGGGCACTGGGAATAGTCATATTGCCCTTTGTGTTAATGCACTTGATTACTTTACCCATAGTCACTCCTGTATACTGTACAATACACGAGAGGCAGGGCTGAAAACTGGGCCCGTGATATGTCTGCCTGAGCTTGGGGCAGCACCATACTAGGAGTGCCCACTCACTGCCCCTCCATGTGCTGAGTTATTAGTGCCCACTCACCGCCCTGCCATGTGCTGAGTAATTAGTGCCTACTCACTGCCTCGCCATGTGCTGAGTTACTAATGCCCACTCACTGTCCCTCCATGTGCTGAGTAATTAGTGCCCACTCACTGCCTCGCCTTGTGCTGAGTTATCAATGCTCACTCACTGCTCCACTATGTGCTGAGTTATTAATGCCCACTCACTGCCCCACCATGTGCTGAGTTATTAGTACCCACTCACAACCAGCCATATGCTGAGTTATTGGTGCCCACACACTGCCCCTAATGTGCTGAGTTATAAGTGCCCAATCAGCGCCCGCCATGTGCTGAGTTATTAGTGCCCACTCACTGCCCCACCATGTGCTGTGTTAATAGTGCCAACTCATTGCCCTGCCATGTGCAGATGTCACGACTCTGTTGTCGGGTATCCTGGGACCAGGGGCTCCTTTCTTGTCCCTAATGCTAGGTGCGCCCTAGCTTGCTCTGTTCCCTGGATTACTTCTGATGGTGAAGACGCCTGGGCCATGTACAGTACCTTATCTAAGCTCCTGAATCTGCACCCAGTCTATACCCCTCCACTACCCAGGGAAGAGGGAAGTAGTAGTGGACTGCAATGCACCAAACAGACTATTATTGCCCCCTCACCGCACCACCATGTGCTGAGTTATTAATGACCCCTCAAAGCTCTGCCATGTGCTGAGTCATTAGTGAACCCTCACCGCCCCGCCTTGTACTGAGTTATTAGTGCCCACTCACTGCCTGCCATGTGCTGAGTTATTAGTGCCTAGTCACAACCCCGCCAATGTGCTGAGTTATTCCGCTAATATACAGGTGCTTCTCACAAAATTAGAATATCATCAAAAAGTTAATTTATTTCAGTTCTTCAATACAAAAAGTGAAAGTCCTATATTATATATAGTCATTACAGAGTGATATAGTTCAAGTGTTTATTTCTGTTAATGTTTATGATTATGGCTTACAGCCAATGAAAACTCAAAAGTCATTATCTCAGTAAATTAGAATACTTTATAACACCAGCTTGAAAAATGATTTTAAAATCCGAAATGTTGGCCTACTGACACGTATGTTTAGTAAATGCACTCGATACTTGGTCGGAGCTCCTTTTGCATCAATTACTGCATCAATGCGGCGTGGCATGGAGGCGATCAGCCTGTGGCACTGCTGAGGGGTTATGGAAGCCCAGGTTGCTTTGATAGCAGCCTTCAGCTCATCTGCATTGTTGGGTCTGGTGTCTCTCATTTTCCTCCTGACAATATCCCATAGGATAACCCATTATCTATGGGTTAAGGTCAGGGGAGTTTGCTGCCAATCAAGCCCAGTGATACTGTTGTTTGTACACCAGGTATTGGTACTTTTGGCAGTGTGGACAGGGGCCAAGTCCTGCTGGAGAATTCAATTTCCATCTCCAAAAAGCTTGTTGGCAGAGGGAAGCATGAAGTGCTCTAAAATGTCCTGGTAGACGGCTGCACTGACTTTGTGCTTGATAAAACACAGTGGACCTACACCAGCAGATGACATGGCTCCCCAAACATCACTGATTGTGGAAACTTCACACTAGACCTCCAGCAGCTTGGATTGTGGTCTCCACATTATTAATACAGACTCTGGGACCTTGATTTCCAAATGAAATGCAAAATTTACTTTCCTCGTGGAGGGTGTCAGTGACTGCCTTCTGGACATCTGTCAGGTCAGCAGTCTTGCTCATGATTGTGGAGCCTACGGAAACAGAATAAGGAACCTTTTCAAATGCTTAGGAATACTTTGCCGGTGTTTTTTTGTACATTTTTCTAATTTGCTGAGTTAATGACTTGTGTTTTTATTGGCTGTAAACCTTAATCCTCAACATTAACAGAAATAAACAGGTGAAATAGATCACTCTGTTTGTAATGACTTTATATAATATATAATAATAATAATAATAATAATAATTTTATTTATATAGCGCCAACATATTCCGCAGCGCTTTACAACTTATAGAGGGGACTTATACAGACAACAGACATTACAGCATAACAGAAATCACAGTTCAAAACAGATACCAGGAGGAATGAGGGCCCTGCTCGCAAGCTTACAAACTATGAGGAAAAGGGGAGACACGAGAGGTGGATGGTAACAATTGCTTTAGTTATTTGGACCAGCCATAGTGTAAGGCTCGGGTGTTCATGTAAAGCTGCATGAACCAGTTAACTGCCTAAGTATGTAGCAGTACAGACACAGAGGCTATTAACTGCGTAAAGTGTATGAGAACATGATGGAGGAACGTGATTATGTTGTTGTTTTTTATTAATAGGCCACACAGGGATAATTAGGTTAATGCGTTGAGGCGGTAGGCCAATCTGAACAAATGAGTTTTTAGTGCACGCTTAAAACTGTGGGGATTGGGGATTAATTGTATTAACCTAGGTAATGCATTCCAAAGAATCGGCGCCGCACGTGTAAAGTCTTGGAGACGGGAGTGGGAGGTTCTGATTATTGAGGATGCTAACCTGAGGTCATTAGCAGAGCGGAGGGCACGGGTAGGTTGGTAGACTGAGACCAGAGAGGAGATGTAGGGTGGTGCTGAGCCATGGAGTGCTTTGTGGATGAGGGTAGTAGTTTTGTACTGGATTCTGGATTGGATGGGTAGCCAGTGTAATGACTGGCACAAGGTAGAGGCATCGGTGTAACGGTTGGCGAGGAATATGATCCTGGCAGCAGCATTCAGGACAGATTGGAGCGGGGAGAGTCTGGTAAAAGGTAGGCCAATTAGTAGAGAGTTACAATAGTCCAGACGAGAGTGAATAAGTGAGACAGTAAGAGTTTTTGCAGAGTCGAAAGTAAGAAAAGGGCGAATTCTGGAAATGTTTTTGAGATGCAGATAAGAAAAGCGAGCCAGTGATCGGATGTGGGGGGTGAAAGAAAGCTCGGAATCAAGGATGACTCCAAGGCAGCGGGCATGTTGCTTTGGAGTAATGGTGGAACCGCACACAGAGATGGCAATGTCGGGCAAAGGTAGGTTTGTAGAGGGAGAGAACACGAGGAGTTCAGTTTTTGACAGGTTCAGTTTCAGATAGAGGGAGGACATGATGTTAGAGACAGCGGTAAGACAATCACTGGTGTTTTCTAAAAAGGTCGGCGTGATAACAGGAGAAGAGGTATATAATTGGGTGTCGTCAGCATAGAGATGGTACTGGAAACCAAATCTACTGATTGTTTGTCCAATAGGGGCAGTATACAAAGAGAAGAGGAGGGGGCCTAGGACTGATCCTTGAGGAACCCCAACAGTAAGGGGAAGGTGAGAGGAGGAGGAACCAGCAAAACAAACAGTGAAGGATCGGCCAGAGAGATAGGAGGAGAACCAAGAGAGAACGGTGTCCTTGAGGCCGATGGAGCGGAGCATAGTGAGGAGGAGCTGATGATCCACAGTGTCGAATGCTGCGGAGAGATCCAAGAGAATTAGCATGGAATAGTGACCATTAGATTTAGCTGTTAGTAGGTCATTAGAGACTTTAGTGAGGGCAGTTTCAGTAGAGTGTAAAGAGCGGAAACCAGATTGAAGAGGGTCGAGAAGAGAATTATCTGAGAGATAGCGGGTAAGACGGGAGTGGACCAGGCGTTCGAGGAGTTTAGAGATGAAGGGAAGATTAGAGACAGGTCTATAATTAGCGGCACAATTTTGATCGAGGGAGGGCTTTTTAAGTAGTGGATGTATGATGGCATGCTTAAATGAGGAGGGAAAAATACCGGAAGTGAGGGAAAGGTTGAATATTTTTGTTAGGTGAGAGGTGACAGCCGGGGAAAGGGACTGGAGGAGATGCGACGGAATGGGGTCGCTGGTGCAAGTGGTCGGGCGAGAAGATGCAAGGAGCCTGCTTACTTCTTCTTCTGTAACTGGTTCAAAGTCAGAGAGTGAACTAGATGCAGTGGGGGAGGGAGGACAGTGCTTGGTATGAAGAGATTGGGAAATGATTTCCTGTCGAATGTGGTCAATTTTTTCTTTGAAGTAATTGGCCAGATCGTCAGCGTGGAGATCTGTGGTTGGGGCCTGCTCTCTTGGGTTGAGTAGGGACCGGAAAGTGTCAAAGAGACGTTTAGGGTTATTGGACAGCGAGGTGATGAGGGTGTTGAAATAGGTTTGTTTGGAGAGGTGAAGGGCAGAGTTGTATGTTTTTAACATGAACTTATAATGGATGAAATCTTCGGGCAGATTAGATTTTCTCCACAGACGTTCGGCGCACCTGGAGCACCGCTGCAGGAAACGTGTTTGCAGCGTGTGCCACGGTTGTCGCCGTCTGTGCCGAGTTGTTCTATGTATAGGAGGTGCAGCTTCTTCCAGGGCACTTTGCAGGGTTTCATTGTAATGCTTCAGAGCAGAATCAGGACAAGAGATGGAGGAGATTGGGGCCAATGAAGACTGCAAGTTCTTCATAAGTTTCTGGGTGTTAATGGCCTGTATGTTTCTATAAGTGTGGAAAGTGGGGATGACCTGAGCGGGATGGCAGTTCTTGATAGAGAATGAAAGAAGGTTGTGGTCAGAGAGCGGGAGAGGGGAGTTTGTGAAATCATCCAGTGAGCAAAGCCGGGAGAAGACCAAATCAAGGGAGTTTCCATCATCATGTGTTGGAGAGTTAGTATGCTGCGAGAGGCCGAAAGAGGAGGTTAGAGATAAAAGGTGAGAAGCAGATGGGGAGAGGGGAGAAGCAATGGGGATGTTGAAATCACCCATGATGAGGGTGGGGGTGTCATAAGAGAGAAAGTGTGGAAGCCAGGTGGCAAAATGATCCAGGAACTGGTGAGAGGGGCCGGGAGGACGATACACCACCGCCACTCGCATGGAGAAGGGGACGTAGAATCTGACAGCATGGACCTCAAAGGAAGGGAATACAAGTGAGGGTACTTGGGGGATAACTTGGAAGGTACATTTGGGTGAAAGGAGCAGACCAACGCCTCCACCTGCTCTGTTGTCTGATCTTGGGGTATGAGAAAAGTGTAGTCCACCAAATGAGAGAGCAGCAGCAGCGGTGGTGTCTGACTGCTGGATCCAGGTTTCAGTAAGAGCCAGGAGATTAAGAGAGTTAGAAAGGAAGAAGTCATGAATGAAGGAGAGTTTATTACACACAGAGCGAGAATTCCAAAGAGCACAATTGAAAGAGACAGAAGGCATGCATGGAATATTAATAAGGTTAGAGGGGTTTCTGGGTGTAGCAGTTGGGAGGTTTGACTGGCTATAACATGGGGGGCCGGGGTTCGGAGAGATGTCTCCAGCAACTAGGAGAAGGAGGATAGAAAGAGTGAGCAGATGGTTAAGTGATTTGTGAGAGCGTCTCTTGTGTTGGATGGTGGGACTGAATGGATCTGTACTGTTAAGCAATGTGAACAGAGCATGAGTGCTATACATAGGAGAGGCCAGGACAGAGGGGCCAATATGGATGGAGTGTAAAGAGTTGATGCAAGGGCGGTGATTGTGTGTGAAAGCAGCAGCCATGATATAGATTATACAAATACATATGGTGAGTATTTGCTGTGTGCCAACTGAATAGGGAATAGATTTTGATTGTCTTACCTGTCTCCTGCCCTGTCTAACTGCCATGTTATAACTGCTGAATACTTAGAAAAAAAAGTACTTTGAAAAAAAAAAAAAAATGTACACGAATAATAGTGCACGAATGCCCCCTGCATGAATGCTTCCCCAAGCTATATCTACATTTATAGGTGGCCAGCTCTTAGATCTCACTTTTTTTTTTTTTTTTTTTTTTTGGTCTTCCCCCCTCTCGTTACCAATCAATCTAACTCAATTGAGACAGCAGGGCACAATAAATGTAGTGATCAGATAAACAAATGTCCAGGTCTACATGGATCATAAACCCCTTTGAAAAACAGTTATGCGAACTCTTGGCATAAGGACAAGCAGAAGAGAATTAAATATCTAGAAACAAAAACAATTGCATAACAAGCTGGCTAACAAATATGAGTTTCACTTTCTGTATTGAAAAACTGAAATAAATTAACTTTTTGATGATATTCTTAATTTTGCGAGAAGCACATGTATATTATTTTTTTATATAATATGAAACATATATGATAAGACTCCAGGTAGTCCACTCAGGCCTGTGCTATCTACCAGCTTAGGTAATGTAAAATAAGCACTTGGTGGGTAGACACCAGTCCTGCAAACATGTGAGGGGAGCAACATAACAAACAGGATAGATATATCAAGCAGGAAAGCATGGACCATAAGAGGACTACAGGCTGCCATATCTCCAGAGATAAAGCTGGAAGTCATGTACAGATTATATGTACAGCGAGGAGAATAACCTGTACCACAAGATCTGTATACACAGCATGATCCTTATATTGCAGAGATGGAGGTCAAATACAGATGCCATATCATACATATACCATCCCCCGACACTGTATGTGTCCATACTCTGCCGAATCATACATATACCATCCCCCGACACTGTATGTGTCCACACTCCGCCGTATCATGCATATACCATCCCCCGACACTGTATGTGTCCACACTCCGCCGTATCATGCATATACCATCCCCCGACACTGTATGTGTCCACACTCCGCCGTATCATGCATATACCATCCCCCGACACTGTATGTGTCCACACTCCGCCGTATCATACATATACTATCCCTTGGCTGCTCCCCTCTCACCAATGTGTCTAGCACTGCCTAGCTCCCCCATAGAGAGCATAGTAATGGCAGACTCCATGTGATATCCGCTCACTGCCCTTGTTCCCTATATAATACAGTCAGCAGCACCCAGAACTCATGAAGACTCTGTATAATACAGCAGTAATGTGTGAGGCTACTTTCACACTAGCGTCGTGCACTGCATGCCGCGATGCGACGTGCCGACGCAACGACGCTAGCATTGTATGCGCCGCACAACGGGTGCAGCGGATGCTGTTTTTCAATGCATCCGCTGCCCCATTGTGAGGTGCGGGGAGGAGGGGGCGGAGTTCCGGCCACGCATGCGCGGTCGGAAAAGACGTTCTCGACTCACCAAAAAACATTGCAAGCAACATTTTTTGGTGGCGACGGACCGACGCAACACGACGCAACCGTCGCACGACGGTTGCGACGTGTGGCAAAGCGTCTCTAATGATAGTCTATGGAGAAAAAACGCATCCTGCAAGCACTTTTGCAGGATGCGTTTTTTCTGCAAAACGACGGATAGCGACGTGCAGTGCACGACGCTAGTGTGAAAGTAGCCTAAGAGGGTGGTGCTGTTATGGACAGTAAGGAACACGCTGTCACTTTAAGAGGCTGCACCCCCTTGACTGGCGTGATGGAATGTTCTGCTTCCCCCTGCATTAGTCGGTATGATGGACTAGTCTGACAGAGTGCAGGTGTGGAGCTGGAGCAGCGTGTGTGAGCTGAGGCTGCTGCACAGAGGATTTTTCGTGCTGATAGCTGAAAAAGAGAGGAACTGTGTCCTGATAAAGCTACAAGAGAGCCACGAAGATACAGAGAAAGGGACTTACAGTTTCCAGGAGCATCCCTAGGATCCAGAAGCAAGGAGAAGACCACGCTTCACAGAGCTGACAGAAAGCCGTGCGCACCACCGTATTAGACTGCTGGGGGCCCCCTGGGACTGGATCTGATTCCCCAACATCACCGTGAGTCTGTTCCTGTTTGGTGTACCTGTTAGGGCCTAGTGTAGGCTTCAATAGTCAGTACACGGGAGCCGTGTGGCCTTCTTAGTAAGGGCCAGGGAGGTTATACATAGAGTAGCATCGTTATTTGTTTATTGTTTAAAGTTGCTTGTGAGACATTTTCTGAGTCTGTAATAGTTAGAGCACCGTGCTATTTTACGGACAAGATAAAGTTTATAACTCTTGTAAAGTGTCTCTTGCCATTGTATACCCCTGTTTGCATCTTCCTCACCCACTTCATTCCTTGCCTCCCAATAAATCTACCCTTTGTTGTTTGCACCTCATCTTGTGTACAGTAGTCTTCCTGCACCGTGGTGGTCCCCCGGCCATCACTTCAAGGTCTGGGCTGATGTTATAAATCTTCAGGGTGCTTTGCAGCCGGGACACCCAGTCGGACAGTGGCATATTCTTGCCGTCAAACTTTGGTAGCACAGTAAATATGGTGCCCATAGGGAGTGTCCTTGCAGGGGTTCCACCAATGCCCACAGCATTTCCATTAACATTAGCATTCCCGCCATTGCTGTCTGCTGCGTCCATCTTGGTGACAGTACCCTGCTCGCAGCGCCACTTGAAGTGATGGCCGGGGACCACCACAGTGCAGGAAGACTACTGTACAGAAGATGAGGTGCAAACAACAAAGGGTAGATTTATTGGGAGGCAAGGAATGAAGGGAATGAGGAAGATGCAAACAGGAGCATACACTTTACAAGAGTTATAAACTTTATCTTGTCCGTAAAATAGCACGGTGCTCCAACTATTACAGACTCAGAAAATGTCTCACAAGCAACTTTAAACAATACACAAATAACGATGCTACTCTATGTATAACGTCCCTGGCCCTTACTAAGCAGGCCAAACGGCTCCCGTGTACTGACTATTGAAGCCTACACTAGGCCCTAACAGGTGCACCAAACAGGAACAAACTCACGGTGATGTTGGAGAATCAGCTCCAGTCCCAGGGGGCCCCCAGCAGTCTAATATGGTGGTGCGCACGGCTTTCTGTCAGCTCTGTGAAGCGTGGTCTTCTCCTTGCTTCTGGATCCTAGGGATGCTCCTGGAAACTGTAAATCCCTTCCTCTGTATCTTCGTGGCTCTCTTGCAGCTTTATCAGGACACAGTTCCTCTCTTTTTCAGCTAGCAGCACGAAAAATCCTCTCTGCAGCAGCCTCAGCTCACACATGCTGCTACAGCTCCACACCTGCACTCTGCCAGACTAGTCCATCATACCGACTAATGCAGGGGGAAGCAGAACATTCTATCACGCCAGACAAGGGGGTGCAGCCTCTTAAAGTGACAGCGTGTTCCTTACTGTCCATAACAGCACCACCCTCTTACACTACCCTTGTGAAAATAAAAAAGTTGGGGTCTAAATAAATTTTTTGTGAAAAAAGTTAAATGTAAATTTTTTCCTTCCACATTTCTTCAGGTCTCGTGAAGCACCTGGAGGGTTAATAAACTTTTTGAATGTGGCTTTTAGCACGTTGAAGGGTGCTGTTTTTATAATGGTGTCACTTTTGAGTATCTTCTGTCATATAGACCCCTCAAAGTCACTTGAAATGTGATATGGTCTCTAAAAAAAAGGGTTTTGTAAATTTTGCTGGAAAAATGAGAAATCGCTGATCAACTTTTAACCCCTATAGCGTTCTAACAAAAAATAATTATGTTTCCAAAATTGTGAGAAATGTTACATATTAACTATTTCGTGTGATATATCTCTCTGATTTAAAGGCATAAGAATTCAAAGTTTGCCAAATTTCCATTTTTTTCACAAATAAACGCAAGTCATATCAAAGACATTTTTCCACTCTCATGAAGTACAATATGTCACAAAAAAAAAATCAGAATCAGTGGGATTTGTTAAAGTACTCCACAGTTATTACCTCATAAAATGGCAGTGGTCATTAACGTGCAATATGCCTTGCAGGGTAAAGGGGTTAATAAACAGAGCCAAAGATAACGATTTTATTTTGCCCTGCCAACCCCTTTTATTAGATAGGAGTGGCTGAAAATGGGGGATATGAAATGGCAGGAAAGGAAGGAAGAGGGTACAATGTCCAGTTATCATGCTGAACGTCAAAGGATGGTAGAATTAATTTTTACAGAAGTTTTCCACTACGATATTAATTCTGACTGTAGAAGTAGAAGGATGACCAGTTATTTGCTCTACAGCGTGTGGAAGACCTGCCAAGAAGTTCAGTCTACCAATGTTCAGATCAGTCCTACATGCATCATAACCAGTTGCGTTAATAAAATGGTGCTGGATAACTTTCCGTAATAAAAATCCCCAATAGTGAGTTCTCCTTCAATGGAAGTCTTCAAACAGAGGCCGGACAGATATCTGTCTGAGATGATTTGGTGGCTCCTGCATTGAGCAGGGGGTTGGACACGATGACCCAGGAGGTCCCTTCCACCTCCAACATGCTATGATTCTAATAATGTAACTAACCTAACATCTAAATTTAATATCTATAATATAAATTAATCAGTAGTTATAAAAACCCCTCAGAGTAGACATAAATCACACTGTACTCAGTGTCCAGGAGAGTGAGTCATTACAGAAAATGTGCATCTGTTGTTAGTCTTTGCATGTTCTCTCTGTAGTAAATTGCAGAAGTTTGTGGTTAAGACGTTTGCATTTCACAAGAAAGGAAGAAAAGTGATGTAACTGGAAGAACACAAGGTGAAAGAAACTCTTGAATCACAGCGACTGTACAGACGGCAGATCAGTGTTATCATACAGTCATTTGGTGAACGGATCGATATAAAGCAGCAGGGACAGACCATGACCCTGTCCAGGACCCCAGACGCCATCATGTCCCACCACAAAACCATGTACATATTAATATATTACACAGGACGTATAGATTGTAATAAACACATGCACATATATGAAGCATAAACAAACACTTAACGTCTCCATATTGGACAGTTTTGTGAGGCAAGAAGAATTGTGTTTTCACCACAGCTGTAGAAAAAGACAAGGACCTCAGATCCAAAACGTATCCATTGATCTATAGCGACTGACGTGAACATGACGGTCAATGTGATCAGACTCTATGAAGCCTACCACCATCTCACAGCAAACGTTTTAGTGAGTCTCTGCCAGGGCCGGCTCCAGGTTTTCATGGGCCCTTGGGCGACAGAACCTCAGTGGGCCCCCTTGTGGAGCAAATCATGTGGCGACAGTAAAACAGCAGGGACCACAGAGACCCAAATATTTTATTTAGAAAAAAACTATGTAAACTTTATAAAAACACTAGTGCAAAATAGAGAAAGTGCAATATATCAGGGAAACTTTTGATAAATTTGCTTCTCTGTAAGTTGTAAACTTCTAAACAAATTTAAACAATTTATGCCTTTTGCTAGATCTTTAACAGTAGTTACTTTTCTTAGGTGCTCCTTTAAACCTTTCTTCCCCATCTATTCCCTACCTACAAAAACTCCCCACTCTGTGTGCACCTGCAGTGTGGACCACTGACCCCAATATTTAATCAATTGTGTCATTGCTAGGATTACTCCCACCCCCCAAAATCCCACAGAAAGTAGTAATGCCCCTACTGTGCAACGACATGTATGGGCCTTTGAAGGATATAAATATATAAATACAATTGTAAATGCATTAATTTAAAAAAAACCACAATACTAAGTGCTATTTACATGAACTCTGTATTTACTGTCAGTGTACATGTAACACAGTGATCACTGGTGACATTATACACAGGAGCTCTGTATATAGTGTCAGTGTACAGGTAATACAGGGATCACCAGTGACATTATACACAGGAGCTCTGTAAAAAGTGCCAGTGTACAGGTAATACAGTGATCACCACTGCCAGTGACATTATATACAGGAGCTCTGTATATAGTATACAGTGTATAGTGTCAGTGCACAGGTAATACACTGACTCACCAGTGACGTCTCTAGCTGAAGTCCTTCATCTTTGCTTTTCTCATTCATGCAGCACAGACCGCCATCGCTTCTTCCAGCCAGGACTCGCCTCTGCATAAAAAAAACACAGTTATCTAGAGCACATTCCCCACTTTTTCCCTTTCTTCTACACTACACATCTGAATACAGAGGTCCACCCACAATCAATATATAATTGGTTATTATGCAACCTCATAGATTGCAAGCTTACGAGTCCCCCATCATGTGCAGTCCCCCTTACCTCCCACTTCATGTGCAGTCCTCCTTACCCCCACTTCATCATGTTCAGCCCAACTCCCCCACTTCATCATGTGCAGCCCAACTCCCCCACTTCATCATGTGCAGCCCAACTCCTCCTTCATCATGTGCAGTCCTCCTTAACCCCCAAATTCCATCATGTGCAGCCTCCTTTAACCCCCCAAATTCCGTCATGTGCAGCCTCCTTTAATCCCCCCAAATTCCACCATGTGCATCCTCCTTTAACCCCCAAAATTCCATCATGTGCAGCCTCCTTTAACCCCCCAAATTCCGTCATGTGCAGCCTCCTTTAACCCCCCAAATTCCACCATGTGCATCCTCCTTTAACCCCCCAAATTCCATCATGTGCAGCCTCCTTTAACCCCCAAATTCCATCATGTGCAGCCTCCTTTAACCCCCAAATTCCATCATGTGCAGCCTCCTTTAACCCCCCCAAATTCCATCATGTGCAGCCTCCTTTAACCCCCCCAAATTCCATCATGTGCAGCCTCCTTTATCCCCCCAAATTCCATCATGTGCAGCCTCCTTTAACTCCCCAAATTCCATCATGTGCAGCCTCCTTTAACCCCCCCAAATTCCATCATGTGCAGCCTCCTTTATCCCCCCAAATTCCATCATGTGCAGCCTCCTTTAACTCCCCAAATTCCATCATGTGCAGCCTCCTTTAACCCCCCCAAATTCCATCATGTGAAGCCTCCTTTAACCCCCCAAAATTCCGTCATGTGAAGCCTCCTTTAACCCCCCAAAATTCCGTCATGTACAGCCTCCTTTAACCCCCCAAATTCCATCATGTGCAGCCTCCTTTAATCCCCCCAAATTCCACCATGTGCATCCTCCTTTAACCCCCAAAATTCCATCATGTGCAGCCTCCTTTAACCCCCCAAATTCCGTCATGTGCAGCCTCCTTTAACCCCCCAAATTCCAACATGTGCAGCCTCCTTTAACCCCCCAAATTCCGTCATGTGAAGCCTCCTTTAACCCCCCAAAATTCCGTCATGTGCAGCCTCCTTTAACCCCCCCAAGTTCCATCATGTGCTGCCTCCTTTAATCCCCCCAAACTCCATCATGTGCAGCCTCCTTTAACACCCCCAAATTCCATCATGTGCAGCCTCCTTTAACCCCCCAAATTCCATCATGTGCAGCCTCCTTTAACCCCCCAAATTCCGTCATGTGCAGCCTCCTTTAACCCCCCCAAGTTCCATCGTGTGCAGCCTCCTTTAACCCCCAAAACTCCATCATGTGCAGCCTCCTTTCACCCCTCCCCACTTCTTCATTTGCAGTTACCCACCATTTAATTTAAAAAAAAAAAAAAAAAAAAGGTTTTTTTATACTTACATCACCACTCGCTCCCTTGCAGCGCCTCTCCGCTAGCGTCCTGGCCGGGACATGTCGGCACGTGCGCGATGACGTCATCGCGCACGCCCGACACCTGACCCGGAAGCATAGAGAGATATCATGGAGCCTGGAGGGAGCAGGAGCTGTGCAGCCGTCAAGCTGACAGCCGCGCACAAAGCTCCCGGACCCGGCGCGGACGTGTGCGCCGACTGTGACTGCTGCCGGCCGCTTCACAGTGCAGCGCACACGGCCGCGCACAATTTGATGCAGCTTTGCACACAATTTGCAGCTTTACAGCCACCACCAGGCGGCCGGCCCTGATCAGCTGCAGGGGGAGCGGCCCGGGGGGCATTTGCATCTTTGCAACCCGGCCCAGTCCGCCCCTGCTAGGGGGGCCCCCAGAAGTCAGGGGGCCCCGGCATCTGCCCGACCCTGCCGTCCGCTGACGCCGGCCCTAGACTCTGACCTTAACGTGTGGTGACATTCGCCTATCACCAATGAAGAAATGGTGCACACGTAGGAGGAGCGACCTGGTTCCCTATAGCACGCGGCCTCCAAGGCTGAGCCCCCAAGGTCACACTACCCCACAAGAACAGCTCTACAGCAACAATGGACACATAGCACAAACACCAAGTGAAAGGAGCTGAAAAACCTCACCTTCTACATGACAATTTGCCGTTGATGCTATGTTTGCGGGGTAGTGTGGCCTGGAGCCACGGCGTCTTTGCCTCGCAGCATGGATGCTGTGGGGCACTAGGTCTCTCCTCCTACGGGTACAATATTGCAGCACTGGTGGTCGGCACATGACTCCGCATCGTTAAAGGACCCACGGACATTTGCCGTGAAGTCTCAGTGGGCTCCATACAGTCTCATCAGAATGTTAAAGCGAACCTTTCACCAGCGATGGTATATTTCATGAACTGTGTTTTCACTTTCCCACATTTATAGTCATTTTATTTTTATATATAAACCTCACTATATTAACCATAAATAGTTAGTGGAATACATAACCCATCTTATATTATCAATCTCTCCTACTGTAAATTATTTTAACCAAAGTAATGGTAAGACAGGATAGGACCATATTGAACAAACTGCAATTTCACTAGGAATAAGTTCATACCAAGAAAGCAGTCATGATGTCCAGAATATACAAACATTATTTTCTAATAACAGGTATAAAACATAGCAAATGGGAGATCCCCTGCGCCAAACTCAGCATATACAAAAGGACAGGTGGAGGTGCATGTGATTATACATATCTCTCAAAGAACCATATTAACATGCAGAGTTATAGATGTAAGTAAATCACACATGCTTATACTCAAAATGGACTAGTGCCATGGATCCTTGTGGCATATTTACAAATATAAGTGTGGTCAGTATACATACCAAAATAAGAGGTCACAGCACACATGCACACAGCTCCTGTCCACCCCGACGCGCGTTTCGGCAAATACCTTCCTCAGGGGGTGTGGCGTATATAAACCTCACTATATGTATTCTCCACGATAAAAACGACG
The DNA here is from genome assembly GCF_051348905.1 of Ranitomeya variabilis. Lineage (NCBI taxonomy): Eukaryota > Metazoa > Chordata > Amphibia > Anura > Dendrobatidae > Ranitomeya > Ranitomeya variabilis. Next base: position 51,197,173 of record NC_135236.1, read on the forward strand.
TAAAATTAATTTATATAGTGGTTATCGGTGTCTACACAAAACGGTAGATGCGTCAAATGGGCTAAGGCTTTCGGAAAACATTTCCTGATATTAACTTGTTATAAAAAAAACCAAAATGAGTGTTACTTACCCTCCCAAGGTCCAGCACGGCGTCTTGGCTGCTGCCCCTGTCTACGTTACTTGGCTGTAGTAGTGACATCATGTCGAAATCGCTCTTGGTAATCATTGGGCTCAGCGGCTCTAAGAGGTTTGTGACATGTCGTGACGGGCAGAGCCGCTGAGCTTAGTGATTGCCTGCAGCGATGTCGTTGTGACATCATCTTTGCAGCCAAATAACCAGGAACCAAGGCAGCAGCGGAGACATTGAGCTGGACCCTGAGAAGGTAAGTAGAGCAGTTTGTTTTTTACAACAAATACCTGTTAGGAAGTTTTATTTAATCAAGACTTACCGTAATCTATTTTTCATTTAAGATGTACTGGGATAATCTGTTCCGAAGACGAACACATACTGTACATAAGATCACCTGTCAGCCAAACATTCTGCTACTTCACCCAAATATACCGTAACATGGTTTATTTATGTGGGGAGAGGGGTATAAACTACCGACAGACGTCTTCAGGAGTAGTTTATAACCAGTCTGTAAGGGCCGTTTCACACAGCATTTTTGACTTTGTGTCTGGACCCCTCTGCAAGATGGGATTTGGACTTATGCGCTGATGGAGCCATAGACTAGAATGATGCCGACAGAGTCAACGTGTGCTCTGATGTGCATCACGTTCGGATGTATACACTTACTAGAGGTGGACACCCAGATTCAGTCTACTTCCCTTCAAGGCTAGGCGATTTTCTGTCTTTGTACATTCATTTTATCTCTCCTTCTCCCAGAACCATAACATTTACAGTTTTCCTGGACCATGTGTTTTAAATGCTGTTGACAGAGGTTGACCGTGGCATTTATATAGTTAATAGCAGCGACCATGGCTTAGTATAACTCCGATAGCTGATGTTACAGCTAGATTCCAACATTTGCCAGGTATGGTCTTGGCTCAGCTCCATATGCAGGTAGCCAACATTGGACGTACCAGTAGGTCCAAGGTCAGCAAGGGTTAATGTACAGATTTCACACACAATAAAGTGACATTTTGACATAAGGGACTGAGAAATCTAAGAACAAATCCACAATTAAATATGAAGGTAGACTAATCAAATTTGCAGACAATGTGAAAGCTAGGAGGGATAGCTAACACTATAGGAGACAGAGAAAGGATTCAGAAGGATCTAAATAAGCTTGATCAATGGGCAGCGGCTAATAGAATGGTATTTAACAGGGAGAAATGCAAGATTACATCTAATGAATGGGAGGAATAGAACTAAGCAACAGCACATGTGACAAAGACTTGGATATACTAATAGATCACAGACTACATATGAGTCAACAGTGTGATGCAGCAGCCAAAAAGGTAAACACTGTTCTAGAATGTATTAAGAGAAGCATAATGTCTAGATCATGTGAAGTAATTACCTCCCTCTACTCCTTCTTGATCAGGCCACATCTGAAATACTGGGTCCAGTTCTGGGCTCCACATTTTAAAAAAGACATTAAAAAACTGGAGCAAGTTCAGAGAAGAGCGACCAGGATGGCGAGCGGACTGCAAAGTATGTCCTATGAAGAACGGTTACAGGATTTGGGAATGTTTAGCTTGCAATAAACAAGGCCAAGAGGAGACTTAATAGCTGTCTACAAATATCTGAAGGGCTGTCACAGTGTAGAGGGATCATCATTATTGCCATTTGCACATGGAAACACGAAAAACAATGGAATGAAACTGAAAGGAAGGAGATGCAGATTAGACATTAGAAAAACTTTTTGACAGTGAGAGTGATCAATGAGTGGGACAGGCGGCCACAAGAGGTGGTGAGTAGTGATGAGCGAGTATACTCATTGCTCGGGTTTCCCTGGTGGTCTCTGAGTATTTGGATGTGCTTGGAGATTTAGTTTTTGTCGACAACGCAGCTGCATGATTTACGGCTGCTAGACAGCCTGAGTACATGTGGGGGTTGCCTGATCGTTAGGGAATCCCCACATGTATTCAAGCTATCTAGCAGCCACACATCATGCAGCTACGGAGACAGAAACTAAATCTCCAAGCACTCACAAATACTTGGAGACCACCCGAGCAACGAGTATACTCGCTCATCACTAGTGGTGAGTTCTCCTTCAATGGAAGTCTTCAAACAGAGGCTGAACAGACATATGTCTGAGATAGCTTAGTGAGTCCTTCTCTGATCAGGGGGTTGGACACGATTACCCTGGAGGTCGCATCCAACTCTAACATTTTAGGATTCTACTATATCTAAAATAATTAAAACAAAGAAGTGTCTGCCCTGTCCATTTGTATGTGAGCTGTGGTGCTGTGCGAGGTGTGATGTTATTGTAAGGCACTGTACAGTAAGTATTAATAGTGCGTGTGGCGCCATCTTCAGTTTCATGCACTTAATGACTATTATAACAGCCATAATTACTTTTATGTCATTTTGGTAAATGAGGATTTAGGAAATTCAGAGCCTTATACAATTTAGAAAATAATGCTTTTATTTTTCTAGGCTTGTTGTTTCTAATGTTTCCTATTATTATAATAGAAAAGTAAACTTTACAGGCCCGATTCATCAAGTCGTTAACGTTGGTTTTGATGAGGGGTCGTACTGGAGTCAGACGTTCATGATTTTCATAAGTCTGGAGCATCTGAAGAATGGCAAGCGCCTGCATGCATTTCACCAGTCAGATACTGGAATGAGATTTCTGGCATGTATGGTATAGGGAACGCGACGGTTTGTCTTAAATGCCCCTGCTGCGCCCATTTCGATAAAGCTGAGAAAAACTGGAATAAAGATGCTAACAATTGCAAAGTTTGACTCAACTCCGAGTTGCCTGGGGCGTAACGAACGACTGCTATGCACATGTCCATGTTCTTACACGGACTGTGTGCCATCTCGGTAATGTTTAACATCGGCAATATAACCCTCGCAGCGTCCCCATCAACAGGGGAGCCATGGGACGGCCAATGCTATAATGGTCATCGGATGGAATTCTTGGTGACGCCACTGTACACTCTCCTGTTAGTAGTTGAGGGTCCCATAGTAACGATGAATATGCCGACCCACGAAAATGGCTTCATTACATAATATGGGGATGCTGGCCGGGGCCCCAAAAGTAAGGTAAGACACTCAAGTGATGTAGGGATTACCCCTGACATTAGGACACAGGGGCTCCTCTCCATTGTCCAGACAGGTGTTGTAGCACTCTGCACACCATATGATGGGTACCTTTCTCTATAGGACCCCTCCACAAGGGCATCATTTATTTACCATGTGCGTTTTGTGAATTTAATCCATCCTGGCACTCATGTGCCACACTGTCCTCACCGATCTTTCTTTTTGTTCCCCACATGTACACTCCACTGATATAACTAGGGTAGTAATGCATAATACTCTTATTTCTTGGGGTTCTTTATGTTAGTATAACACTTGGGTACTGCACCTGTTAGGGCAGGAGCTGCTGTATGGGGCACGACAGGGTTAGATAGCCCTCCATCTGCACCAAGCTCTCGCGAGGATCCATGAAGGATGACATCTTTACGCCTGGTCTGGGTGAGATCTTAAACAATTATTATTCTCTTGGCTTATGTCTCCATATCATCCATGAGATTAGACACCCACATCTATTATTTTATTGTCTATGTACAGTGTGTTTTGACTTGGGTATTTGTTGTGAATTTGGATTCTGGGCTCCCCCGGTGGCCGCTTGTGGAATTGGACTTGTCATCCTCTTTCCTGTTTCACCTGGTTCCATCAGTAGTGGGTGTCGCTATTTAAGCTCATTTCTCTGGTGGTTTCTTGCCGGTCAACAATGTTATCTGATGCCTCTCAGTGCTTGTTCCTGCTTCTAGACAACTACTAGATAAGTTGGACTTTTGTCCATGTTTTGTTTTTGCCTATTTGTTCCAGTTCACAGCTGAAGTTTTGTTACTGTGTCTGGAAAGCTCTCGTTGATCAGGGATTGCTACTCTGGCGTTATGAGTTAATGCCAGAGTTTAAGGTAATCTCTGGATGGTGTTTTGTTAGTGTTTTTCTGCTGACCATGAAAGTATACTATCTGTCTTCTGCTATCTAGTAAGCGGACCTCAAATTTGCTAAGACTATTTTCCTGCTGCGTTTGTTGTTTCATCTGAACTCACCGTCATTATATGTGGGGGGCTACTTCTTCTTTTGAATATTTCTCTAGAGGTGAGCCAGGTCTTATATTTCCCTCTGCTAGCTATTTAGGTCTTAGGCCAGAGCTGGGCATCTAGCGATAAATAGGAAATGCTACCTGGCTATTTCTAGTTGCGCGGCAGGCTTAGTTCATGGTCAGTATAGTTCCATCTTCCGAGAGCTTGTCCCTCTATAGGCTTGCTATGATCTCTGCCTGCAGAGATCATGATGATTTGACCGGCCCATAAAGTGTTAAAGACCCAGGTTGAGAAAGGAGAGTTATAAGAAGTCTGCTGGAATTTTTTTTTTTTTTTTTTTTTTTCCTCCAGTCTGCCTTGCTGCAGTCTTTTTTCTCTCTCTCCTCCTAATCTCTGTATGCTCTGTGTGCACCTGACAATAATGGATCTCCAGAGTGTAACTGCGGGTTTGAATAATCTCATCACGAAAGTACAAAATTTACAAGATTTTGTGGTACATGCTCCGGTATCTGAACCGAGAATTCCTTTGCCGGAGTTCTTCACAGGGAATAGAGCTAGCTTCCAGAATTTCCGAAATAATTGTAAGCTTTATTTGTCCCTGAAGTCTCGTTCAGCTGGAGACCCTGCTCAGCAGGTTAGGATTGTGATTTCCTTGCTCAGGGGTGACCCTCAAGATTGGGCCTTCTCATTGCCAGCAGGGGATCCTGCGTTACGCGATGTGGATGCGTTTTTTCTGGCCTTGGGCTTGCTTTATGAGGAACCTCATTTGGAACTTCAGGCAGAAAAAACTTTGATGGCACTATCTCAGGGGCAAGACGAAGCTGAAGTTTTCTGCCAAAAATTCCGTAAATGGTCTGTGCTTACTCAGTGGAATGAGTGCGCCTTGGCGGCAACTTTCAGAGAAGGTCTCTCTGATGCCGTTAAGGATGTTATGGTGGGGTTCCCTTTGCCTGCAGGTCTGAATGAGTCCATGACAATGGCTATTCAGATTGATAGGCGTCTGCGGGAGCGCAAACCGGTGCACCATCTGGCGGTGTCTATGGAAAAGACGCCAGAAAGTATGCAGTGTGATAGAATTCTGTCCAGGAGCGAGCGACAGAATTTTAGACGGAAGAATGGATTGTGTTTCTATTGTGGGGATTCTACTCATGTTATATCAGCATGCTCTAGGCGTACAAAGAAGCTTGATAAGTCTGTTTCCATTGGCACCATTCAGTCTAAGTTTATTTTGTCTGTAACCCTGATTTGCTCTTTGTCATCCATTGCCACGGACGCCTATGTTGACTCTGGCGCCGCTCTGAGTCTTATGGATTGGTCCTTTGCCAATCGTTGTGGTTTTGATTTAGAGCCTTTGGAGACTCTTATTCCTCTGAAGGGGATTGACTCCACCCCATTGGCTAATAATAAACCACAATACTGGACACAAGTAACCATGCGTATCAGTCCGGATCACCAGGAGATTATTCGTTTCCTGGTGCTGTATAATTTACATGACGATTTGGTACTGGGATTGCCATGGTTGCAGTCTCACAACCCAGTCTTGGACTGGAGAGCAATGTCTGTGTTGAGCTGGGGATGTAAGGGTATTCATGGGGACGTACCTTTGGTTTCTATTTCGTCGTCCATTCCCTCTGAAGTCCCTGAGTTCCTCTCTGATTATCAAGACGTCTTTGACGAACCCAAGCTTGGGTCCTTACCTCCGCACCGTGAGTGCGATTGTGCCATAGATTTGATACCGGGTTGTAAATATCCAAAGGGTCGTTTGTTTAATTTGTCTGTGCCGGAACATGCTGCTATGCGGGAATATATAAAGGAGTCTTTGGAAAAGGGACATATTCGTCCATCTTCTTCTCCCTTGGGAGCTGGGTTTTTCTTTGTCTCAAAAAAAGACGGCTCTTTGAGACCATGTATTGATTATCGGCTTCTGAATAAGATCACTGTTAAGTATCAATACCCATTGCCATTGCTTACTGATTTGTTTGCTCGTATAGAGGGTGCTAAGTGGTTCTCTAAAATTGATCTTCGTGGGGCGTATAATTTGGTGCGGATCAGGCAGGGGGATGAGTGGAAGACCGCATTTAATACGCCCGAGGGCCACTTTGAGTATTTGGTCATGCCTTTTGGTCTTTCTAATGCCCCTTCAGTTTTCCAGTCTTTTATGCATGATATTTTCCGCGATTTTCTGGATAAATTTATGATAATATATCTGGATGATATTCTGATTTTTTCTGATGACTGGGACTCTCATGTCCAGCAGGTCAGGAGAGTTTTTCAGGTTCTGCGGTCTAATTCTTTATGTGTGAAGGGGTCTAAGTGCGTTTTTGGGGTCCAGAAGATTTCCTTTTTGGGGTATATTTTTTCTCCCTCTTCCATTGAGATGGATCCCGTCAAGGTGCAAGCTATTTGTGACTGGACTCAGCCCTCCTCTCTTAAGGGTCTTCAGAGATTTTTGGGCTTTGCCAACTTTTACCGCCGATTTATTGCTGGTTTTTCGGATGTCGTTAAACCACTGACTGATTTGACCAGACAAGGCGCTGATGTTGCTAATTGGTCCCCTCATGCTGTAGAGGCCTTTCAGGAGCTTAAGCGCCGTTTTGCCTCTGCCCCTGTGTTGCGTCAGCCTGATGTGAATCTGCCTTTTCAGGTTGAGGTTGACGCTTCGGAGATCGGAGCTGGGGCAGTGTTGTCGCAGAAAGGTTCCGACTGCTCCGTCATTAGGCCTTGTGCCTTCTTTTCTCGCAAATTTTCGCCCGCAGAGCGGAATTATGATGTTGGGAATCGGGAGCTTTTGGCCATGAAGTGGGCGTTTGAGGAGTGGCGCCATTGGCTCGAGGGGGCTAGGCATCAGGTGGTGGTATTGACTGACCACAAAAATTTGATTTATCTTGAGACTGCCAGACGCCTGAATCCTAGACAGGCGCGCTGGTCTTTATTTTTTTCTCGCTTTAATTTTGTGGTGTCATACCTACCGGGTTCTAAGAATGTTAAGGCAGATGCCCTTTCTAGGAGTTTTGACCCGGACTCTCCTGGTAATTCTGAACCCACAGGTATCCTTAGGGAGGGAGTAATTTTGTCGGCCGTTTCTCCTGATCTGCGGCGGTCCTTGCAAGAGTTTCAGGCGGATAGACCGGATCGTTGTCCGCCTGATAGACTGTTTGTTCCGGATGATTGGACCAGCAGAGTCATCTCTGAGGTACATTCTTCTGCATTGGCAGGTCATCCCGGAATTTTTGGTACCAGGGATTTGGTGGCAAGATCCTTCTGGTGGCCTTCCCTGTCACGAGATGTGCGAGTCTTTGTGCAGTCATGTGACGTTTGTGCTCGGGCCAAGTCTTGTAGTTCTCGGGCTAGTGGACTGCTGTTGCCCTTGCCTATTCCTAAGAGGCCTTGGACACACATCTCGATGGATTTTATTTCAGATCTGCCTGTTTCCCAGAAGATGTCTGTCATCTGGGTGGTCTGTGACCGTTTCTCTAAAATGGTCCATTTGGTTCCTCTGCCCAAGTTGCCCTCTTCTTCTGAGTTGGTTCCTCTGTTTTTTCAGAATGTTGTCCGATTGCACGGTATTCCTGAGAATATTGTTTCTGACAGAGGTACCCAATTTGTGTCTAGATTTTGGCGGGCATTCTGTGCTAGGATGGGCATAGATTTGTCTTTTTCATCTGCTTTTCACCCTCAGACTAATGGCCAGACCGAGCGGACTAATCAGACCCTTGAGACATATCTGAGGTGTTTTGTCTCTGCTGACCAGGATGATTGGGTTGCTTTTTTGCCATTGGCAGAGTTCGCCCTCAATAATCGGGCCAGTTCTTCCACCTTGGTGTCCCCGTTTTTTTGTAATTCGGGGTTTCACCCTCGATTTTCCTCCGGTCAGGTGGAATCCTCGGATTGTCCTGGAGTGGATGCGGTGGTGGAGAGATTGCATCACATCTGGGGGCAGGTTATGGACAATTTGAAGTTGTCCCAGGAGAAGACTCAGCGTTTTGCCAACCGTCATCGTCGTGTTGGTTCTCGGCTTTGTGTTGGAGATTTAGTGTGGTTGTCTTCTCGTTTTGTCCCTATGAGGGTCTCTTCTCCTAAGTTTAAACCTCGGTTCATCGGCCCTTATAGAATATTGGAGATTCTTAATCCTGTTTCTTTCCGTTTGGACCTCCCTGCGTCCTTTTCCATTCATAACGTTTTTCATCGGTCGTTATTGCGCAGGTATGAGGTACCTGTTGTACCTTCAGTTGAGCCTCCTGCTCCGGTGTTGGTTGAGGGTGAGTTGGAGTACGTTGTGGAGAAAATTTTGGACTCTCGTGTTTCCAGACGGAAACTCCAGTATCTGGTCAACTGGAAGGGTTACGGCCAGGAGGATAATTCTTGGGTCAATGCATCTGATGTTCATGCTTCTGATCTTGTTCGTGCCTTCCATAGGGCTCATCCTGGTCGCCCTGGTGGATCTGGTGAGGGTTCGGTGCCCCCTCCTTGAGGGGGGGGTACTGTTGTGAATTTGGATTCTGGGCTCCCCCGGTGGCCGCTTGTGGAATTGGACTTGTCATCCTCTTTCCTGTTTCACCTGGTTCCATCAGTAGTGGGTGTCGCTATTTAAGCTCATTTCTCTGGTGGTTTCTTGCCGGTCAACAATGTTATCTGATGCCTCTCAGTGCTTGTTCCTGCTTCTAGACAACTACTAGATAAGTTGGACTTTTGTCCATGTTTTGTTTTTGCCTATTTGTTCCAGTTCACAGCTGAAGTTTTGTTACTGTGTCTGGAAAGCTCTCGTTGATCAGGGATTGCTACTCTGGCGTTATGAGTTAATGCCAGAGTTTAAGGTAATCTCTGGATGGTGTTTTGTTAGTGTTTTTCTGCTGACCATGAAAGTATACTATCTGTCTTCTGCTATCTAGTAAGCGGACCTCAAATTTGCTAAGACTATTTTCCTGCTGCGTTTGTTGTTTCATCTGAACTCACCGTCATTATATGTGGGGGGCTACTTCTTCTTTTGAATATTTCTCTAGAGGTGAGCCAGGTCTTATATTTCCCTCTGCTAGCTATTTAGGTCTTAGGCCAGAGCTGGGCATCTAGCGATAAATAGGAAATGCTACCTGGCTATTTCTAGTTGCGCGGCAGGCTTAGTTCATGGTCAGTATAGTTCCATCTTCCGAGAGCTTGTCCCTCTATAGGCTTGCTATGATCTCTGCCTGCAGAGATCATGACAGGTATTCCAATGATAGATTAAAGGATATATTTTAATAGAATCTCTCCATGCTGATGAGTTAACTACCATATTTGACGGACTGTAAGATTAACTTTTTTCCCCAAAATTTTTGGAGGAAAGTGGGAGGACTAGGTGAGTGGAGAGCCGTGAATATTCATTTTCTTTAATAGCGGGCACACGTCTTAGCAGCAGCTACCGGCTTGCTTAACAAACAGTCAATCCCCACATGTATTCAGGCTGTCTAACAGCCGCAAATCATGCAGCTGCGGTCGACATAAACTAAATTTCCGAGCACGCTGAAATACTCGGAGACCACCCGACCATGCTCGGAGAAACTCGAGTAACGAGCATACTCGCTCATCACTAATGCCTACAACTGTGAACATTTGGCATCCTTTTTATTGTGAAGCAAACAATAAATAGGACAAAATAACTGAAAACTTCCATGTGCATAACTATTCACCCCCTCTAAACTCAATACTTTGAAAAGCCTCCTTCTGTGGCAATTACAGCTATAAATCACTTTGGATGAGTGTCTCTGGGCTTTCTACATCTTGCTGCTTGAATTTTTGACCATTTCTCCAGGCAAAACTGCTCCAGCTCTTTCAAGTTAGATGGTTTTCCCTGGTGAACAGCAATCTTCAAGTTTAAACACAGATTATCAATTTGGTTAAGGTCTGGGTTTTGACTCGGCCACTCCAAAACATTTACACATTTCCCCTTAAACCACTCGAGTGTTGCTTTACCAGTATGCTTTGGGTCATTGTCTCGTTAGAAGGTGAACCTCCATCCCAGTCTCAAATCACTGACAGACTGAAACAGGTTTTGCTCAAAAATATCCCTGTATTTCTCACCATCTAACTTGCCCACGACTCTGTCCCCTTTCCCTGTCCCTGCTGATAAAAAACATCCCACAGAATAATACTGCCACCACCATGTTTCACTGTGGGGATGGTGTTCTTAGGGTGATGTAATGTGTTGGTTTGGCGTCAGCAATAGCGTTTACCTTGGTGGCCAAAAAATTCAAATTTGGTCTCATCTGACCACATCACCTTATTTTAATTTAATTTATGTCTATATTTTTCTCACTTCACCAACTTAGATTATTTAGTGCTGATGTATCACATACAAATCGGAATCGGATTACAAAAATATTTAACCACAGGTTGTAATGTAACAAAATAAGTAAAAAGCCAAGGGGGTGTATACTTTTGCACGCCACTGTATATAGACATGTAAACAGCACCATAGATTATAATGGGTATGTGTGGTATCTGTGAAAAAAATGGATATAACACATACAGTGGGAAACATCAGTATTTGATATAGATTTCCCACCTACAAAGAATGGACAGGTGTTGTGAATTCCGTCTGGGCTCCCTCTGGTGGCCTTTAGCGATACTGCGGGTCTGTAGCTGGGCTCAGCTGCCTCATTTCCTGCTATGCTGGTTCCTATTTAACTCCACCTGGACCTTTACTTGTTGCCTGCTATCGTTGTACTCAGTACTGGTTCTGACCTCTCCTGGATTTCCCTTGTGACCTGTCTCTTTCTGAGAAGCTAAGTCTTGCTAGTTCTTTTTGCTCATTGTTTCCTTGAAAATGTTTCTCAGTATATGATGTGTTCAGTCCAGCTTGCTTATATGTGATTTTTCGCTTGCTGGTAGCTCTGGGGTGCAGAGTGCGCCCCTCACATCGTGAGTCAGTGTGGGGGTTCTTGCACTTTCTGCGTGGATAGTTTTTGATAGTTTTTGTACCGACCGCACAGATTCCTAGCTATCTTCTGTCTATTTAGTGTTAGCGGGCCTCATTTGCTTAAACCTGTTTTTCATTCCTACGTTTGTATTTTCCCCTTAACTCACCGTTATTATTTGTGGGGGGCTGTCTAAACTTTGGGGTTATTTCTCTGAGGCAAGTGAGGCTTTGCTTTCTCTCTAGGGGTAGCTAGTTTCTCAGGCTGTGAAGAGGCGTCTAGGTTTTTAGGTAACGCTCCACGGCTGCCTTTAGTGTGTGTGGATAGGATCAGGATTGCGGTCGGTATAGTTCCCACATCCCCGGAGCTTGTCCTACTATTCAGGTTTACCTATCAGGTCAGTTTGGTGATCCTACCACCGGATCATAACAGTACAGCAGGCCGGTAAAGAGTTAATGCATCGCAAAAGAGGGATAAGAGAAATCCTGAGTTCATTTTTTTTTTCCTCTGCAGTGTGTCTAGCCTCTCTCCTCCCCTTAATCTCTGGGTGGTTCAGAATTCAGCTGCAGCTATGGACCTTCAGAGTCTGTCTTCTAGTGTGGATCATCTCACTGCAAGGGTACAAGGCATTCAGGATTATGTAGTCCGCAGTCCTATGTCAGAGCCTAAGACACCTATTCCTGAGCTGTTTTCCGGAGACAGATCTAGGTTTTTGAACTTTAAAAATAATTGCAAATTATTTCTTTCTCTGAGACCTCGTTCCTCAGGTGATCCGGTTCAGCAAGTTAAAATTATTATTTCTTTGTTGCGTGGTGACCCTCAAGATTGGGCATTCTCTCTGGCGCCAGGAGATCCTGCATTGCTAAATGTGGATGCGTTTTTTCTGGTGCTTGGAGTGCTTTATGAGGAACCTAATCTGGTAGACCAAGCAGAAAAAGTTTTGCTGGCTCTCTCCCAGGGTCAGGATGAAGCAGAGGTTTACTGTCAGAAGTTTAGGAAGTGGTCTGTGCTCACTCAATGGAATGAGTGTGCCCTGGCAGCGATTTTCAGAAAGGGTCTTTCTGAAGCCATTAAGGATGTTATGGTGGGGTTCCCCACGCCTGCGGGTCTGAATGAGTCAATGTCTTTGGCCATTCAGATTGATCGGCGTTTGCGGGAGCGCAAACCTGTGCACCATCTGGCGGTATTTTCTGAGCAGAAGCCTGGGTCTATGCAATGTGACAGGATTCTGACCAGAATTGAACGGCAAAATCACAAACGTCAGAATGGGTTGTGCTTTTACTGTGGTGATTCTGCTCATGTTATCTCAGAGTGTTCTAAGCGCACAAAAAACTTCGCTAAGTCTGTCACCATTGGTACTGTACAGCCTAAATTCATTTTGTCTGTTACTTTGATTTGCTCTCTGTCATCCTACTCAGTTATGGCTTTTGTGGATTCAGGTGCTGCCCTGAATTTGATGGATTTGTCTCTTGCCAGGCGCTGTGGTTTTGTATTGGAGCCTTTGCAATTCCCTATTCCACTAAAGGGAATTGATGCCACGCCATTGGCCAAGAATAAACCTCAGTACTGGACTCAAGTGACCATGTGCATGACTCCTGCACATCAGGAGGTGATCCGCTTTCTTGTGTTGCATAATTTGCATGATGTTGTCGTGTTGGGTCTGCCATGGCTGCAGGCTCATAATCCTGTCCTGGATTGGAAAGCAATGTCTGTATCAAGTTGGGGTTGCCAGGGGATTCATGGCGATGCTCCTTTGGTGTCAATTGCTTTTTCTACTCCTTCTGAAGTCCCTGAATTTTTGTCAGACTACCAGGATGTATTTGATGAGCCCAAGTCCAGTGCCCTACCTCCTCATAGGGATTGTGATTGCGCTATAAATTTGATTCCTGGTAGTAAGTTCCCTAAGGGACGACTTTTTAATTTGTCTGTACCAGAACATGCCGCTATGCGGAGTTATATAAAGGAGTCTTTGGAGAAGGGGCATGTTCCCCCGTCCTCGTCCCCTTTGGGTGCGGGGTTCTTTTTTGTGGCCAAGAAGGATGGTTCTCTGAGACCCTGTATAGATTATCGCCTTCTAAATAACATCACGGTCAAATTTCAGTATCCTTTGCCACTGTTGTCCGATCTGTTTGCTCGGATTAGGGGGGCCAGTTGGTTCACCAAGATAGATCTTCGTGGAGCGTATAATCTTGTGCGTATAAAGCAGGGCGATGAATGGAAAACAGCATTTAACCCCTTCCCGACATCGGACGTACTATACCGTCCGATGTCGGGTCCCCTGCTTTGATGTGCGCTCCGGCGGTGAGCGCACATCAAAGTCGCGACATGTCAGCTGTTTTTTACAGCTGACATGTGCGCGCAATAGCGGCGGGTGAAATCGCGATCACCCGCCGCTATTAACTAGTTAAATGCCGCTGTCAAACGCAGACAGCGGCATTTAACTACCGCATCCGGCCGGGCGGCCGGAAATGAGCGCATCGCCGACCCCCGTCACATGATCGGAGGTCGGCGATGCTTGTATATTGTAACCATAGAGGTCCTTAAGACCTCTATGGTTACTGATCGCCGGTGGCTGTGAGCGCCCCCCTGTGGTCGGCGCTCACAGCACACCTGCAATTCTGCTATATAGCAGCGATCTGATGATCGCTGTTATGTAGCAGAGCCGATCGGGCTGTGCCTGCTTCTAGCCTCCCATGGAGGCTATTGAAGCATGGCAAAAGTTAAAAAAAAAAGTAAAAAAAAATGTGAAAAAAATAAAAAAAATATAAAAGTTTAAATCACCCCCCTTTCGCCCCAATCAAAATAAATCAATCAAAAAAAATATCAAATCTACACATATTTGGTATCGCCGCGTTCAAAATCGCCCGATCTATCAATAAAAAAAAACATTGACCTGATCGCAAAACGGCATAACGAGAAAAAAAATCGAAACGCCAGAATTACGTTTTTTTGGTCGCCACGACATTGCATTAAAATGCAATAACGGACGATCAAAAGAACGTATCTGCACCGAAATGCTATTATTAAAAACGCCAACTCGGCACACAAAAAATAAGCCCTCACCCGACCCCAGATCACGAAAAATGGAGACGCTACGGGTATCGGAAAATGGCGCAATTTTTTATTTTTTTTTTGCAAAGTTTGGAATTTTTTTTCACCACTTAAGTGAAAAATAACCTAGTCATGTTAGGTGTCTATGAACTCGTAATGACCTGGAGAATCATAATGGCAGGTCAGTTTTAGCATTTAGTGAACCTAGCAAAAAAGCCAAACAAAAAACAAGTGTGAGACTGCACTTTTTTTGCAATTTCACCGCACTAAGAATTTTTTTCCCGTTTTCTAGTACACGCCATGGTAAAACCAATGGTGTCATTCAAAAGTACAACTCGTCCCGCAAAAAATAAGCCCTCACATGGCCAAATTGACAGAAAAATAAAAAAGTTATGGCTCTGGGAAGGAGGGGAGTGAAAAACGAAAACGGAAAAACGAAAAATCCCACGGTCATGAAGGGGTTAATACGCCTGAAGGCCATTTTGAGTACTTGGTGATGCCTTTTGGGCTTTCTAATGCCCCTTCTGTGTTCCAGTCCTTCATGCACGACATCTTCCGAGAGTATCTGGATAGATTCATGATTGTGTACCTGGATGATATTTTGGTCTTTTCTGATGATTGGGAATCTCATGTGAAGCAGGTCAGGATGGTATTTCAGGTCCTGCGAGCCAATGCCTTGTTTGTGAAGGGCTCTAAATGTCTCTTCGGAGTCCAGAAGGTTTCCTTTTTGGGCTTTATTTTTTCTCCTTCTACCATTGAGATGGATCCAGTCAAGGTCCAGGCTATTTATGACTGGACTCAACCTACATCGGTAAAGAGTCTTCAGAAGTTCTTGGGTTTTGCTAATTTTTACCGTCGCTTCATCACTAATTTTTCCAGTGTGGTTAAGCCTTTGACGGATTTGACCAAGAAGGGTTCTGATGTGACAAATTGGTCTCCTGCGGCCGTGGAGGCCTTTCAGGAGCTCAAACGTCTGTTCTCTTCGGCTCCTGTCTTGCGTCAGCCGGATGTCTCTCTTCCCTTCCAGGTCGAGGTTGATGCTTCTGAGATTGGAGCAGGGGCTGTCTTGTCACAGAGAAGCTCTGATGGCTCTGTGATGAGGCCATGTGCTTTCTTTTCAAGAAAGTTTTCACCTGCCGAGCGGAATTATGATGTTGGTAATCGGGAGTTGTTGGCAATGAAGTGGGCATTTGAGGAGTGGCGACATTGGCTTGAGGGAGCCAAACATCGTGTGGTGGTCTTGACGGATCACAAGAATTTGACTTATCTCGAGTCTGCTAAACGGCTAAATCCTAGACAGGCTCGATGGTCGCTGTTTTTCTCCCGTTTCGATTTCGTGGTTTCATACCTTCCGGGTTCGAAAAACGTGAAGGCTGATGCCCTTTCTAGGAGTTTTGTGCCTGACTCTCCGGGAGTTTCTGAACCGGCTGGTATCCTCAGAGAGGGGGTGATTTTGTCTGCCATCTCCCCTGATTTACGACGGGTGCTGCAGGAATTTCAGGCCAATAGACCTGACCGTTGTCCACCGGAAAGACTGTTTGTCCCGGATAGATGGACCAGTAGAGTCATTTCCGAGGTTCATTCTTCGGTGTTGGCGGGTCATCCTGGGATTTTTGGTACCAGGGATTTGGTGGCTAGGTCCTTTTGGTGGCCTTCCTTGTCGCGGGATGTGCGTTCCTTTGTGCACTCCTGTGGGATTTGTGCTCGGGCCAAGCCTTGCTGTTCTCGTGCCAGTGGATTGCTTTTGCCTTTGCCTGTCCCAAAGAGGCCCTGGACGCATATTTCCATGGATTTTATTTCGGATCTTCCAGTCTCTCAGAGGATGTCTGTTATCTGGGTGGTTTGTGATCGTTTTTCTAAAATGGTCCATTTGGTGCCCTTGCCTAAGCTGCCTTCCTCCTCCGATTTGGTTCCACTGTTTTTTCAGAATGTGGTTCGTTTGCATGGTATTCCTGAGAATATTGTGTCTGACAGAGGATCCCAGTTTGTGTCCAGATTTTGGCCGTCCTTTTGTGCTAAGATGGGCATTGAATTATCTTTTTCATCGGCCTTCCATCCTCAGACGAATGGCCAAACAGAACGAACTAATCAGACCTTGGAGACTTATCTGAGATGTTTTGTTTCTGCTGATCAGGATGATTGGGTGACTTTTTTGCCATTGGCTGAGTTCGCCCTCAATAATCGGGCTAGTTCTGCTACTTTGGTTTTGCGCCTTTTTTTTGCAATTCTGGTTTTCATCCTCGTTTTTCCTCAGGTCAGGTTGAGCCTTCTGACTGTCCTGGGGTGGACTCTGTGGTGGATAGGTTGCAGCAGATTTGGAACCACGTGGTGGATAATTTGACGTTGTCACAAGAGAAGGCTCAGCGCTTTGCTAACCGCCGTCGCTGTGTGGGTCCCCGACTTCGTGTGGGGGATTTGGTATGGTTGTCTTCTCGTTTTGTTCCGATGAAGGTTTCCTCTCCTAAGTTCAAGCCTCGTTTCATCGGTCCTTATGAGATTTTGGAAATCCTCAACCCTGTGTCATTTCGTTTGGACCTCCCAGCATCGTTTGCCATTCACAATGTGTTCCATAGGTCATTGTTGCGGAGATATGTGGTGCCTGTGGTTCCTTCTGTTGATCCTCCTGCTCCGGTCTTGGTCGAGGGAGAATTGGAGTATGTGGTGGAGAAGATCTTGGATTCTCGTGTTTCGAGACGGAAGCTTCAGTACTTAGTTAAATGGAAGGGCTATGTGTTGTGAATTGGATTTTTTGGCTCCCTCTTGTGGTCACTAGCGACATGACACTTTGAGTTTCTTTCCTCTGCTTGGTACCCACCTGGCTCGTTAGTCCAGGGGTGTTGCTATTTAAGCTTCCTGGATTTTCAGTCTGGTGCCTGGCATCGTTGTAATCAGTTCCTTTCTGTTTGCTCCTGTTTGCTGGTCCTGGTTCTTGCAAAATAAGCTAAGTCCTGCTTCCTTATTTTTTTGTTATTTGCATTGCTCTTATTTTTGTCCAGCTTGTACTAAATGTGATTCTTGATTTTGCTGGAAGCTCTAGGGGGCTGATATTCTCCCCCCGGGCCGTTAGACGGTTCGGGGGTTCTTGAATATTCAGCGTGGAAATTTTGATAGGGTTTTTGCTGACCGTATAAGTCATCTTCCTATATTCTGCTATTAGTCAGTGGGCCTCTCTTTGCTAAAAACCTAGTTCATTCTTACGTTTGTCTTTTCTTCTTACCTCACCGTTATTATTTGTTGGGGGCTTGTATCCAACTTTTGGGGTCTTTTCTCTGGAGGCAAGAAAGGTCTATCTTTTCCCTTCTAGGGTTAGTTAGTTCTCCGGCTGGCGCGAGACGTCTAGAACCAACGTAGGTACGTTCCCCGGCTGCTGCTATTTGTGGTGCTAGGATCAGGTATACGGTCAGCCTAGTTACCACTGCCCTATGAGCTGGTTTTTGTGTTTGCATACTTGGTAATAACTTCTGAGACCCTCTGCCATTGGGGTCATAACAGTATGCCAGGCCGAAGGTGAATGTTTAATGCATTGCAGAAGTGGGATAATAAGAAAGGAAATTCTGAGGTTTTTTTTTTTTTTTTTCGCTTTCTTCCTCCCCTTTACCTCTGAGTGGCTTGAGCTTGCTGCAGACATGAATGTCCAGACTTTGATTACTAGTGTGGATCAGCTTGCTGCTCGTGTGCAGGGCATTCAGGATTTTGTTACCAGTAGTCCTATGTCTGAACCTAAAATACCTATTCCTGAACTGTTCTCTGGAGACCGATTTAAGTTTAGGAATTTCAGGAATAATTGTAAATTGTTTCTATCTCTGAGACCCCGTTCGTCTGGAGACTCAGCTCAGCAAGTTAAAATTGTTATCTCTTTCTTGCGGGGCGACCCTCAGGATTGGGCCTTCTCGTTAGCGCCAGGAGATCCGGCATTGGCAAATATTGATGCGTTTTTTCTGGCGCTCGGGTTGCTTTACGAGGAACCCAATCTTGAAATTCAGGCAGAAAAAGCCTTTGCTGGCTATCTCTCAGGGCCAGGATGAAGCTGAAGTGTATTGCCAAAAATTTCGGAAATGGTCCGTGCTTACTCAGTGGAATGAGTGTGCTCTGGCCGCAAATTTCAGAAATGGCCTTTCTGAAGCCATTAAGAATGTGATGGTGGGTTTCTCCATTCCTACAAGTCTGAATGATTCCATGGCGCTGGCTATTCAAATTGACCGGCGTTTGCGGGAGCGCAAAGCCGCTAATCCTCTGGTGGTGTTGTCTGAACAAACACCTGATTTAATGCAATGTGGTAGAATTCAGACTAGAAATGAACGGAAAAATCATAGACGTCAGAATGGGTTGTGTTTTTACTGTGGTGATTCTACACATGTTATATCAGCATGCTCTAAACGCCTAACAAGGGTTGTTAGTCCTGTCGCCATTGGTAATTTGCAACCTAAATTTATTTTGTCTGTGACTTTAATTTGCTCATTGTCTTCCTACCCTGTTATGGCGTTTGTGGATTCAGGTGCTGCCCTGAGTCTTATGGATCTGTCATTTGCCAAGCGCTGTGGTTTTGTTCTTGAGCCGTTGGTAAATCCTATCCCTCTTAGAGGTATTGATGCTACGCCATTGGCGGAAAATAAGCCGCAGTTTTGGACACAGGTAACCATGTGCATGACTCCTGAACATCGGGAGGTGATTCGTTTTCTTGTTCTGCATAAAATGCATGATTTGGTCGTTTTGGGTCTGCCATGGTTACAGACCCATAATCCAGTCTTGGATTGGAAGGCAATGTCTGTGTCAAGTTGGGGCTGTCAGGGAATTCATGGTGATTCCCCGCCGGTGTCTATTGCTTCCTCTACTCCTTCGGAAGTTCCTGAGTATTTGTCTGATTATCAGGATGTATTCAGCAAGTCCAGGTCCAGTGCTCTTCCTCCTCATAGGGACTGTGACTGCGCTATAGATTTGATTCCAGGTAGTAAATTTCCTAAGGGAAGATTATTTAATCTGTCTGTACCTGAGCATACCGCAATGCGTTCATATATCAAGGAGTCTCTGGAGAAGGGGCATATCCGTCCATCCTCTTCCCCTCTTGGTGCGGGATTCTTTTTTGTGGCCAAGAAGGACGGATCTTTGAGACCTTGTATAGACTATCGGCTTCTGAATAAAATCACTGTTAAATTTCAGTATCCTTTGCCTCTGTTGTCGGACTTGTTTGCCCGGATTAAGGGTGCCAAGTGGTTCACCAAGATAGATCTTCGTGGTGCGTACAACCTTGTGCGCATTAAGCAAGGAGATGAATGGAAAACTGCATTTAATACGCCCGAAGGTCATTTTGAGTACTTGGTGATGCCTTTTGGGCTCTCTAATGCTCCTTCAGTGTTTCAGTCCTTTATGCATGATGTCTTCCGGAAGTATCTGGATAAATTTATGATTGTTTATCTGGATGATATTCTGTTTTTTTCTGATGATTGGGACTCCCATGTAAAGCAGGTCAGGATGGTGTTTCAGGTTTTGCGTGAGAATGCTTTGTTTGTTAAGGGCTCAAAGTGTCTCTTTGGAGTACAGAAGGTTCCCTTTTTGGGTTTTATTTTTTCCCCTTCTGCGGTGGAGATGGTCCCAGTCAAGGTCCGAGCTATTCATGATTGGACTCAACCCACGTCAGTTAAGAGTCTTCAGAAGTTCTTGGGTTTTGCTAACTTCTACCGTCGTTTTATCGCTAACTTTTCTAGCGTTGTTAAACCTTTGACGGATATGACCAAGAAAGGTTCTGATGTTGCTAACTGGGCTCCTGCAGCCGTGGAAGCATTCCAAGAGCTGAAGCGCCGGTTTACTTCGGCGCCTGTTTTGTGCCAGCCTGATGTCTCACTTCCCTTTCAGGTTGAAGTGGATGCTTCTGAGATCGGGTCAGGGGCCGTTTTGTCACAGAGAGGCCCTGGTTGCTCTGTAATGAGACCATGTGCTTTTTTTTCTAGGAAGTTTTCGCCTGCTGAGCGGAATTATGATGTTGGCAATCGGGAGTTGTTGGCCATGAAGTGGGCATTTGAGGAGTGGCGTCATTGGCTCGAGGGTGCTAAGCATCGTGTGGTGGTGTTGACTGATCACAAAAATCTGATGTATCTCGAGTCTGCTAAACGCCTGAATCCTAGACAGGCCCGTTGGTCATTGTTTTTCTCCCGTTTTGACTTTGTGGTCTCGTATTTACCAGGTTCAAAGAATGTGAAGGCTGATGCTCTTTCAAGGAGCTTTGTGCCTGACTCTCCTGGAGTCTCAGAGCCAGCTGGTATTCTTAAAGAGGGAGTAATCTTGTCAGCCATTTCTCCGGATTTGCGACGTGTGTTGCAGAGATTTCAGGCTGGTAGACCTGTCTCTTGTCCACCTGACAGACTGTTTGTTCCTGATAAATGGACCAGCAGAGTAATTTCCGAGGTTCATTCCTCGGTGTTGGCAGGGCATCCGGGGATTTTTGGCACCAGAGATTTGGTGGCTAGGTCCTTTTGGTGGCCTTCCTTGTCACGGGATGTGCGGTCATTTGTGCAGTCCTGTGGGACTTGTGCTCGAGCTAAGCCTTGCTGTTCTCGTGCCAGCGGGTTGCTCTTGCCCTTGCCTGTCCCGAAGAGGCCTTGGACACACATTTCCATGGATTTCATTTCGGATCTTCCGGTGTCTCAGGGCATGTCTGTCATCTGGGTGGTATGTGATCGCTTTTCCAAGATGGTCCATTTGGTGTCTTTGCCTAAGCTGCCTTCCTCTTCCGATCTGGTTCCTTTATTCTTTCAGAATGTGGTTCGTTTGCACGGCATTCCTGAGAATATCGTGTCTGACAGAGGATCCCAGTTTGTTTCCAGGTTCTGGCGATCCTTTTGTGCTAAGATGGGCATTGATTTGTCGTTTTCGTCTGCCTTTCATCCTCAGACTAATGGCCAAACGGAGCGAACAAATCAGACACTGGAGGCTTATTTGAGGTGTTTTGTTTCTGCAGATCAGGATGATTGGGTGACCTTCTTGCCATTGGCTGAGTTTGCCCTTAATAATCGGTCTAGTTCCGCTACTTTGGTTTCGCCATTTTTCTGCAACTCTGGTTTTCATCCTCGTTTTTCCTCGGGACATGTTGAGCCCTCTGACTGTCCTGGGGTAGATTCCATGGTGGATAGGTTGCAGCGGATCTGGAATCATGTGGTGGACAACTTAAAGTTGTCACAGGAGAAGGCTCAGCGTTTTGCCAACCGCCGCCGCGGTGTGGGTCCCCGACTTCGTGTTGGGGATTTGGTGTGGCTGTCTTCTCGGTTTGTTCCTATGAAGGTATCCTCTCCTAAATTTAAGCCTCGCTTCATCGGTCCTTATAAGATTTTGGAAATCCTTAATCCAGTGTCCTTTCGCTTGGATCTTCCGGTGTCGTTTGCCATTCACAACGTGTTCCATAGGTCTTTGTTGCGGCGCTACGTTGTGCCTGTGGTTCCTTCTGTTGAGCCTCCTGCTCCGGTGTTGGTTGAGGGCGAGTTGGAGTACGTGGTGGAGAAGATCTTGGATTCTTGTCTCTCCAGACGGAGGCTTCAGTATCTGGTCAAGTGGAAGGGCTATGGTCAGGAGGATAATTCCTGGGTGGTCGCCTCTGATGTTCATGCGGCCGATTTGGTTCGTGCCTTTCACGCTGCTCATCCTGATCGTCCTGGTGGTCTTGGTGAGGGTTCGGTGACCCCTCCTTAAGGGGGGGTACTGTTGTGAATTGGATTTTTTGGCTCCCTCTTGTGGTCACTAGCGACATGACACTTTGAGTTTCTTTCCTCTGCTTGGTACCCACCTGGCTCGTTAGTCCAGGGGTGTTGCTATTTAAGCTTCCTGGATTTTCAGTCTGGTGCCTGGCATCGTTGTAATCAGTTCCTTTCTGTTTGCTCGTGTCTGCTGGTCCTGGTTCTTGCAAAATAAGCTAAGTCCTGCTTCCTTATTTTTTGGTTATTTGCATTGCTCTTATTTTTGTCCAGCTTGTACTAAATGTGATTCTTGATTTTGCTGGAAGCTCTAGGGGGCTGATATTCTCTCCCCGGGCCGTTAGACGGTTCGGGGGTTCTTGAATATTCAGCGTGGAAATTTTGATAGGGTTTTTGCTGGCCGTATAAGTCATCTTCCTATATTCTGCTATTAGTCAGTGGGCTTCTCTTTGCTAAAAACCTAGTTCATTCTTACGTTTGTCTTTTCTTCTTACCTCACCGTTATTATTTGTTGGGGGCTTGTATCCAACTTTTGGGGTCTTTTCTCTGGAGGCAAGAAAGGTCTATCTTTTCCCTTCTAGGGTTAGTTAGTTCTCCGGCTGGCGCGAGACGTCTAGAACCAACGTAGGTACGTTCCCCGGCTGCTGCTATTTGTGGTGCTAGGATCAGGTATACGGTCAGCCTAGTTACCACTGCCCTATGAGCTGGTTTTTGTGTTTGCAGACTTGGTAATAACTTCTGAGACCCTCTGCCATTGGGGTCATAACAGCTATGGTCAGGAGGATAATTCCTGGGTTGTCGCCTCTGATGTCCATGCGGCCGATTTGGTTCGTGCCTTTCATTTGGCTCGTCCTGATCAGCCTGGGGGCTCTGGTGAGGGTTCGGTGACCCCTCCTCAAGGGGGGGGTACTGTTGTGAATTCCGTCTGGGCTCCCTCTGGTGGCCTTTAGCGATACTGCGGGTCTGTAACTGGGCTCAGCTGCCTCATTTCCTGCTATGCTGGTTCCTATTTAACTCCACCTGGACCTTTACTTGTTGCCTGCTGTCGTTGTATTCAGTACTGGTTCTGACCTCTCCTGGATTTCCCTTGTGACCTGTCTCTTTCTGAGAAGCTAAGTCTTGCTAGTTCTTTTTGCTCATTGTTTCCTTGAAAATGTTTCTCAGTATATGATGTGTTCAGTCCAGCTTGCTTATATGTGATTTTTCGCTTGCTGGTAGCTCTGGGGTGCAGAGTGCGCCCCTCACATCGTGAGTCAGTGTGGGGGTTCTTGCACTTTCTGCGTGGATAGTTTTTGATAGTTTTTGTACCGACCGCACAGATTCCTAGCTATCTTCTGTCTATTTAGTGTTAGCGGGCCTCATTTGCTTAAACCTGTTTTTCATTCCTACGTTTGTATTTTCCCCTTAACTCACCGTTATTATTTGTGGGGGGCTGTCTAAACTTTGGGGTTATTTCTCTGAGGCAAGTGAGGCTTTGCTTTCTCTCTAGCGGTAGCTAGTTTCTCAGGCTGTGAAGAGGCGTCTAGGTTTTTAGGTAACGCTCCACGGCTGCCTTTAGTGTGTGTGGATAGGATCAGGATTGCGGTCGGTATAGTTTCCACATCCCCAGAGCTTGTCCTACTATTCAGGTTTACCTATCAGGTCAGTTTGGTGATCCTACCACCGGATCATAACAGACAGGTCTTGTAATAATTATAGGGGATAACTCAGGAGACTCTTTGCGTGGAACAAGACAACTACAGGACACAGTTTAAGTGGCAAAGTCTATATTATCACACGGTGATTCAAACAGGTCCAGAGAGAAACTCAAGTCCACAACACTTGGTGCAAATAATAAACGCAGCTTAAACAGTCTATATGGAACTTCAGAGGAAAATGCAATCACGCAGAAAGTCTATGAAGCACAATTATTCTTGAGGATACTTGACACGAATAAGTCCTTGATTTAATCCAAACACAGATAGATATGCTTATAAGGCAGTTCAAGCAATGTCTTATCTCAACAAGGAAGGCCTTGGTGATAATCTCAGGTTTAAGCAGAGCAGCAGCAGCTTACATGTCCAGCAAATGCAGATGGGAGTAAACACGAGCAGCAGATGAAGGAGGATTACTGGAAACTTGTGTATGCAGCAGAAACTCAGAGCAGAGTAGCAGGATCTCCACACAGGTTCACAGGAGCAGGTGTATAGCCAGGGAGTCATCAGAGTCAGGAGCTGGATGCAAGGCAGAATACTCTAGCACAGACTGAAGGCTGTGGTGGAGTTTTATAGCAGGAAGACACAGTGCACATGAGACCAAAGACGCCATCTTGGAAAAGGGCAGTAATGCACAAAAGGTAATAAAAATGTTCAGAGTCCTGACAAGTCTGTAATTTTTTATCGTAGGTACACTTCAACTGTGAGAGACAAAATGTAAAAATAAGATACAGAAAATCACATGGTATGATTTATACATATTTAAATTGAATTTTATTGCATGAAATAAGTATTTGATCACCTACTAACCAGCAAGAATTCTGGCTCTCACAGACCTACTAATTTTTCTTTAACCCCTTACTGACCTCGGATGGGATAGTACGTCCGATGTCGGCTCCCCTGCTTTGATGCCCGCATCAAAGCCGGGACATGTCAGCTGTTTTGAACAGCTGACATGTGCCTGCAATAGCGGCGGGTGAAATCGCGATTCACCCGCCGCTATTAACTAGTTAAATGCCGCTGTCAAACGCAGACAGCGGCATTTAACTACCGCACCCGGCCGGGCGGCCGGAAATGAGCGCATCGCCGACCCCCATCAAATGATCGGAGGTCGGCGATGCTTCTCCATTGTAACCATAGAGTAACTATGGTTACTGATCGCCGGTAGCTGTGAGCACCACCCTGTGGTCGGCGCTCACAGCACACCTGAATTTCTGCTGAATAGCAGCGAACAGCAGATCGCTGCTATGTAGCAGAGGCGATCGTGCTGTGCCTGCTTCTAGCCTCCCATGGAGGCTATTGAAGCATGGCAAAAGTTAAAAAAAAAATGTGAAAAAAATAAAAAAATATAAAAGTTTAAATCACCCCCCTTTTGCCCCAATCAAAATAAATCAATAAAAAAAATCAAATCTACACATATTTGGTATCGCCACTTTCAGAATCGCCCGATCTATCAATAAAAAAAAGCATTAACCTGATCGCTAAACGGCGTAATGAGAAAAAAAATCGAAACGCCAGAATTACGTTTTTTTGGTCGCCGCGACATTGCATTAAAATGCAATAACGGGCGATCAAAAGAACGTATCTGCACTGAATTGGAATCATGAAAAACGCCAGCTCGGCACGCAAAAAATAAGCCCTCAACCGACCCCAGATCATGAAAAATGGAGACGCTACGAGTATCGGAAAATGGCACAATTTTTTTTTTTTTTTTTAGCAAAGTTTGGAATTTTTTTTCACCACTTAGGTAAAAAATAACCTAGTCATGTTAGGTGTCTATGAACTCGTAATGACCTGGATAATCATAATGGCAGGTCAGTTTTAGCATTTAGTGAACCTAGCAAAAAAGCCAAGCAAAAAACAAGTGTGGGATTGCACTTTTTTTGCAATTTCACCACACTTGGAATTTTTTTCCCGTTTTTTAGTTTCTAGTACACGACATGGTAAAACCAATGATATCGTTCAAAAGTACAACTCATCCCGCAAAAAATAAGCCCTCACATGGCCAAATTGACGGAAAAATAAAAAAGTTATGGCTCTGGGAAGGAGGGGAGTGAAAAACGAACACGAAAAACGAAAAATCCCAAGGTCATGAAGGGGTTAAGAAGCCTCCTACTCTGCACTCATTACATGGATTAATTGGTCCTGTTTGAACTCGTTACCTGTATAAATGACACCTGTCCACACACTCAAGCAATCAATCAATCACACTCCAACCTCTCCACCATGTCAAAGATCAAAGAGCTAAGAACACCAAGGACAAAGGCTGGGATGGGCTACAGGTTAATAGGCAATCAGCTTGATGAGAAGGCAACTGTTAGCAAGAATTATTAGAAAATGGAAGAAACACAAGATGACTGTCAATATTCCTCAGTCTGGGGCTCCATGGAGGGACTCTCCTCGTGGGTTAAGTAGGATTCTGAGAAAGGTCAGGAATATCCCAGAACTACACGGGAGGACCTGGTCAATGACCTGAAGAGAGATGGGAGCACAGTCTCACACATTATCATTAGTCACACACTACATCATCATGGATTAAAATCCAGAAGGGCATGCACGGTCCCCCTGCTCACGCCAGAACATGTCTAGGCCAATATGAAGTTCACTAGTGTCCATCTGGATGATCCAGAGGAGGCATGGGAGAAGATGATGTGGTAAATGAAGCCAAAATAGTACTGTTTGGTATCAACTCCACTTGCTGTGTTTGGAGGAAGAAGAAGGATGAGTACAACTCCAAGATCACCATCCCAACCATGAAGCATGGTGGGGGAAAAACATCATACTTAGGGGGTGCTTTTCTGCAACGAGGACAGGACGACTGCAGCATATTGAAGGGAGGATGGATGGGGTCATGTATCGCGAGATTTTGCTCAAAAACCTCCTTCCCTCACTAACAGCGTTAAAGATGGGTCGTGGCTAGGTATTTCAGCATGACAATGACCCGAAACACACAGTCAGGACAACTAAGAACTAAACATTTCAAGGTTCCTGGAGTGGCCTAGCCAGTCTCCAGACCTGAACACAATAGAAAATCTTTGAAGGGAGCTGAAACAAAATGTTGCTCAGCGAAAACCCTGAAACTGACAGATATGGAGAAGATCTGTATGGAGGAGGGGGCCAAAATCCCTGCTGCAGTGTGTGCAACTTGGTCAAGAACTACAGGAAACCTCTGATCTCTGTAATTGCAAACAAAGGTTTCTGTACCAAATATTAAGTTCTGTTTTCCTCTTGTACTTATTTAATGCAATAAAATGCAAATTAATTATGTTAAAATCATACAATGTGATTTTCTGGGTTTTTTTTTAGATTCTGTCTCTCACAGGTGAAGTGTACCTATGATAAAAATTACAGGCCTCTCCATTCTTTGTAGGTGGGAAAACTTGCAAAATGTGCAGTGTATCAAATACTTATTTTCCCCACTGTACATGCAAAACTGATGTCTACAGTAGATAACACCCTATTTGGCCTCAGTGTTAATGTGAGAGTCAATTGCCTCCTTAGTGTCCCTGGGGTACACTCATATGGTAACTTTTCTCCTGCATTGTTTACAGATGTATGAAACATATTAATGGTTATGAGTGGTAGTTATTTGATTTCGCACCTTGGTCGGCTCATTTGTTTGCACAGGCTTAGTTTTCCCATACTGTCGCACCTTGAAGCATTATTTGCACACACGCCCTGTTTACTTTCTATTGTTTTTATATACACATGGTAGATCAATTTACTCTATGCATCACTCTACCATCCCTTATTTAAATTGTAATTATATTCTATGCATGTATATCTTTCCATGATATATTTACAACCAATGTGGTGGTTTGATTCAGAGGTTTGCCATCAGATATATTTTGTTGTAAAATTTAATAACCATTGATAACAATCTTTTTGGGTCTGTTCTTTGCATCCTACACATTTCCATATTTGTTTTTTTGCTAGATCATCCCAGACAGATGTCTGTCCAGCCTCTGTTTGAAGACTTCCATTGATGGAGAACTCACCACCTTTTGTGGACGCCTTTTCCACTCATTGATCACTCTCACTGTCAAAAAGGTTTTTCTAATATCTAATCTGTGTATCTTCTCCTTCAGTTTCATCAAGCTGAACTTTTCCAGAACCGTCTGCCACCAATTTTTTCATATGACAACTATCACCTTATTCAGCGCCTGTGCTGCATTGCATAAATGCTTATATAACCCCGTGACTCCTCCTGTATGCCCCCTGAAAAAGCTTTTTAAGTTCTCCAGAACTGTATTGTAATCGAGTCGGTCTTGTCCAATGGTTGTGGTTTCGGTCCTCTCCATCCCACCCTCCCTGCTGGTGCTTGCCGTCCTCCTTGCGAGGTGTCGTCCTCTTCAATTAGAGAACAAGGATGGCCTGCAGCAGCTGTCTGCCTTACCTGGGCTGGTTACAAAATAAAATGGGGGAAACCCATGTCATTTTTTTTTTCGTTTATTAATTTAATCAGAAAAAGCTGTCCATTAAGCTTGATAGGGCACACTTTTATAGCATGTAGGATGATTGTGCAGCTATATGTCTGCCTGTATAACTTTTATCTATCTCTATAGCATTCATTGCTGTCCATAAACACTGGTTAAAAAAATGTATCAAAAACATGCATTTTTGCCAAGAGATGCAGAAACGGTGCCTAAATTTCTGCATTCAAATGTGCATGTACCCTTAATGGCTGCCAAATAGTGGGAGTCCAATACCCTCCTAACAAAGGCCCACTATGTATCTGTTGGAGAGAAAGGAAGGTGCAATTAGGCTTAAAGGGAATCTGTCCGCAGGTTTTTCCTATGTAATCCGAAGACAGCAGGAGATAGAGGCTGAAACAGAGAATTCAGGGATGTGTCACTTGTCAAAGTGCGTGCTGTAGTGTACTAACTGTGAAGCATTTATCACTAAGAGATTAACATTGCCAGACTAGTCCTGCCGCAAAGGACCTTACGGTCTATGGACTTTGTATATGGAGAACTGGGATCATTCTAAATCTAAGAACTCTGATTGAGTCAGAATGGCTGCAGCTATTAAACTAAGTGATACATCGTTGGATTCAGCTTCTCTTTGCCTACGTCAGGCTGCTCTCAGATGAGGCAGCAAAAACCTGCCGACAGCTTCCCTTTAATAAAGAATATTAAAGAGCACATTCCATTCTAAAAAAAAATAAAGAAAACAAAAACATTTTTAAAAATCTGTCACATTTTGGCTTTTTCTCACCAAACATACAGTTTAGGCCAATTTCACATGTCCGACTGTGCTCTCATGTCCCTCATACATGCTCGTCAGTCAGTAAGTTAAGTTCTCGGCGGTCAGGTATTTCTATGTGAGCATGATCTGTGAATAGATGCACGAAACCGGCCTCATTCAAACATCCATTTTCTTTTTGTATGTGAAAAAACTGATCGATTTCCATCAGTGTTTGGTCAGTGTATTCATTTTTGCCATGAGTGGTTGTCTTCTATACCCCCCCAAAAAATAAAAAAAATGTAAACTTTCCCCTACCTCTTACAATATTGCATATGGATTTCACATAGATGGCATTTGTGTCCTGTCCATGATGTTCATTGAAACATATACAGTACTTGTATCGGTGATTTTGATCCGTGACTTAAAAACTTACACAGATCCGTGATTTTTTATTTTTTTAACAAAAGGTTGACTCGCGAATAGCATGATAGACAATAATGGGAACATGTTCTATCCGTACAAATTGTGGCAAAGAAATGACAGATCTAAAAGGTGCATTAATCAGAATATTGAGGAGGGGTCACGTAAAGCAAAGTATCAGTACCTACAAAGTGATTACACTGAGACGGAGATTAATAGGTATAGCTATATTTATGATTACAGAAATACAATAAAAAGCGAAATAAAATACAGAATGGATATAACGATCAAGCTACCTATTCATGTGCAAAAAGAAAAGGTCCAACACGCAACCATTACATAGAGTAACCATATTACTGCTCAAATACTAAGAAGAGCACTCATCTGCCATAGTGTGATAGATAAATGTGTGCATATGAAATGATTTAGCAAAGCGAGTGAGAAGTATACATATACATATATCCATAGTAGTTTAGGCTGCTGCTCATAAATGGATAAATTCAGAATGAAGTGCAGCAGCGAATAGATAAATTCCCACTTGCCCACAAGCTACCACTATAGGGTCAATGTTAGGACTATAGGGTCAATGTTAGGACTATAGGGTCAATGTTAGGACTATAGGGTCAATGTTAGGACTATAGGGTCAATGTTTACTATAGATGGGCAGCAGCACGGTGGTTGCAGCGCTAGGGTCCAGGGTTGTATGTTCTCCCCGTGTTTGCGTGGGTTTCCTCTGGGTTCTCCAGTTTCCTCCCACACTCCAAAGACATACTGATAGGGAATGTAGATAGTGAGCCCCAATGGGGACAGTGACGATAACGTCGGTAAAGCACTGCAGAATGTGATGGGGTTATATGATACATATATCTATTTTCTTTTTACTGTTTGATTTTATTTTATGCTGTATTATTTATTTTTAGAGCACCATTGATGCCATGGTGCTGGCCATGAGAAGGGGTTACACGCAAGATGCAAATATAAAAATGTGGTGAACAAACTAACAATGACAGACTGATACAGAAAGGAGAGGGCCCTGCCCTGGCGGGCTTACAGTCTACAGAATAATGGGGAAGGAGACAGTAGGTTGGGGGATACGGCAGCTTCAGTGGTGGGAAGGTCATTGCACGTTGTAAGCTTTCTTGAACAGATGGGTTTTCAAGTTCCATCTGAACGTTCCAAATGTGGTGGGTAATTGGATGTGTTGAGGCACATAATTCCAGTGGAAGGAGGATATTCTGGAGAAGTCTTGGAGGTCATTGGGTGAGGAATGTATGAGTGTGAAGGAGAAAAGGAGGTCTTGGGAGAATCAAAGGTTTCGCGTTGGAAGATATAGGAGGATTAGTTCGGAAATATTTGGAGAAGACAGATTTATTGATGGCTTTGTAAGTCAGCGTTGGCACTGGATAAGTTGTAGAATTGGGGGAGCCAATGAAGGGATTTGCAGAATAGACAAGCAGAGGATTAAAGAGAAGTGAATTAGTCGGGCAGCAGAGTTAAGGATGGACTGGAGGGGTGCGAGAGTGTTAGCAAGGAGGCCAGAGGAGGATATTGCAGTATTTGAGGCGAGAGATGATGGGGGCATGGATTAACATTTTAGTAGGTTCAGGGTTGAAACAATGACAGATTCTATAAATATTTTTGAGTCGGAGGCATCAGAAGGTGGCAAGAGCTTGGATGTGCAGTTTGAAGGACAGGGCAGAGTCAAGGGTTATTCCGAGGCAGTTGACTTCCGATACAGGGGGAGGTGTGGTGTCGTTAATTGTGGTAGATCGGGTAGGGGGGTAAGGCGAGATGGAGGAAACATGACTAGTTCAGTTTTGTCCACATTGAGTTTTAGTCAGCAAGAGGAGAAGATGGAGGATATGGTAGGGCAGCATTGTGGCTCAGTGGTTAGCACTGTTGATTTGCAGCGCTGGAGTCCTGGGTTGATATTCCCTCAAGGACAACATCTGCAAGGAGTTTGTATGTTCTCCCCTTGTTTGCATGGGTTTTCTCCAGGTACACCAGTTTCCTCCCACACTTCAAAGACATACTAATAGGGAATGATGTCTGTAAAGAGCTGTGGAATTAATGGCGCTATATAAGTGAGGAATATAAATAACTAAATAGACACTTTTCTGGACAGCAGAGATGTGACGTCTGAGCCAGAAAGGTAGATCTGAGTGTCATCAACATATAGGTGATAATCGAAGCCTTGGGAGTTTACAAGCTGTCCCAGGTCAAAGGTATAGATTGAGAAGAGTAGAGATTCAAGGACAGATCCTTGAGGGACAACAACAGAGAGAGGGTGTGGTGAGGATGCGAATGGGAGACACTAAATGTGTGGTTGGAAAGATATGAGGAAATCCAGGAGAGGGCAAGTCTTTGTTGCCAAGGGTAGAGAGGATTGACTGTT
Source organism: Ranitomeya variabilis (assembly GCF_051348905.1). NCBI lineage: Eukaryota > Metazoa > Chordata > Amphibia > Anura > Dendrobatidae > Ranitomeya > Ranitomeya variabilis. Next base: position 51,228,719 of record NC_135236.1, read on the forward strand.
TCGAGGGCAAAAGACAGATCTAGAAGGAGGAGTATAGAGAATTGTCAGATTTAGCTGTAAGTAACTCGTTAGTAATCTTTGTCATGGCAGTTTTGGTGGAGTGGTGAGACTGTAGGTCGTGGAAGAGTGAGTTAGATGAGAGGGGAGAAAAGTTCAGCATGGACATGCTGTTTGACAAGTTAAGGTGAATGAACGCAGTGAAATCGGACGATAGCTGGACGGAGATGTTGGGTCGAGGGATGGTTTCTTCAGGACATGTGTGATAATGGCATGTTTGAAAGCAGAACGGAAGGTACTAGAAGTAAGCAATAGGATGAAGAGATGGGTTAAGGCTGGGATAAGTGCGGTGTTGAGGTTGGGGAGGAAGTAGAATGTCATGGTGCCAAGTGCAAGTGGTGAAGTGGGATTTGGGGAGGAGATGAGAAACCTCTACTTCAGTGATGGAGGGGAGGAAGGTTATGGAGAGGGGCAAGGGACTGTTATAGTAGGGATTGTGGTGGTAGTGCAGAAAAAAGTTGTCTTGTTAGATCTTTTTTTTTAACCATGCGGCAAAGTCTTCTGCAGAGATAATGGAGGTCGGAGGGGGCAGTGGAGGAGTTAAAAGTGTTGAATAACTGGGGTTGTGGGATAAAGAAGACACGAGGGTTGTGAACTAGACCGGTTCTATAAGAGGTGAGGAACGATTTGAATGTGAACGTTGCTTTTTTGAATGCGGTGAAGTCTTTTTGCGAGCTTGTTTTCTTACAGCGCCGCACCTTCATAGCAGTCTTCCCTTTTTTCTTTACACTTGGATGTACCAGACACCTTTCTCTCTCCTGTATGCTATTAGGGAATTTACCGATTTGCTCCTGCAGTTATTCATGTAGTGGTAGCAGTCTAAGCTACTGTGGATTTAAGTAACTAACTGTATCTTTGTGAGTTATTAATTATGTTGTGTTTAACTGAACTTTAATGATTTCATACACATAATGTTTTTACTCTGGAAGACTGAGCGCAATTTCTGCTATTTTTTTGAGCAGTAACATTACTTTGTGTAATAGTGGCATTTAAGACATTTTTATTTGTACATTAATTAATAACACGATGAGTAATATTTTTGAATGGCACGATTGACTTACCATTTAGTGTTCTGGGGAAGTGCTATAAAAGTGCACAATTTTTCGTTTTCTGGGGGGTCATATAGGGCTCAGCAGAGCCTGGAATGCTGAGCCCTGTATAACTCCGCCCACACCACTGATTGGCAGCATTCTGTGTACACTATATATTGACTAATCAGTGCTGGAGGCGTGGTTGGACCAGGAGGCACGAGACATCTAGTCTAGTAATGATTATCTCCTGCTGATAAAACAATGATTTTATTGAAAAAAAAAAGAAAATCAGAATCAGCCTCTCAGATCCTACTTTGTGTTGTTTGCAGATTAAATAGCAAAAACTTTTTTACAGATTCTTCTTAAGAACATCTGTAAAACAATTAAATCATAGATATAATAAATCAAGAATAAAGTGTTCAAAAAGAAAGCTAACTAGTGATGAGTGAATATACTCGTTACGCGAGATTTCCCGAGCACGCTTGGGGGTCCTCCGAGAATTTTTTAGTGCTCGGAGATTTATTTTTTCTTGTGTGGTGCCCCAGGGTCCTGGTCATCACAGTAATGTCACTTTCCTCACGGGGAGAGTGGTATTACGTTTGGAGGCAGCAAGAAAGGCTACCTGTCACCAGGTAATCACAAGCATGCAACACATTCACACTCCAGGCCACAAGGGGGAGCTTTTGATCCTATTACTAGGTGACTCCTCCATATATATACTGTGGTTTTGGAGGGAAAAGGAGGTCAGTTCCTCAGTCAGACCCTCAGAGAGGCTGAGGAGAGAGAGGGTCAACGGAGCTGTGCATGCCACAGAGCTGCAGGTCCCGGGAAGAGACACATAGAAAGCTGTATATGTTGCAGTGGGCATGCAGGAAAGCAAAGCACAGGAGAGAATACCAGAAGGGCACCAGCCCCGAGCAGGCTGCCTCCTTCTGAGGCGCAGAACACCGGTAGCCGGAACACCGAGGTTGTAATGACCTCCACGCCTTACATCAGAGACCAGCAGGACAGCTAATTGCATGTTACCTGTCCGCACCCACACCCAGGAGGCACGGTGACACCTACAGAGCCAGGTCATCTAAGAGATCCTATAAACAGGCTCTAGTCACCAGTCATACGGGTTTTGTCCTACCCTAAATGGGGGACAGAGAGAGAGATAACATCTGTGAGGACCTTATGTGAAGCTTAGCAGTAAGGGACTACACCACTACAGTGCAAAGGAAGGCTTATATTTCCACCCGGACAAGGGGACTCCGGACTTGCCTCCAAACCGGCCGGACGCTACCTGCCCTGTGATCTGTTGCCTTGGACTGTGGCTGCTGAAACCAACAGTAAACAAGGTAAAGAGACTGCAAACCTGTGTCCTGGTTCTTCTCTGCACCTCTCACCATATCACCATCTACACACCGGGAGCCCTGGGGATATACATCACCTGTGGAAAGATATACCATCTAGCTGCCATAACATCACCCCAGAGGACCCCTTAAAACAGCGTCGGTCCCCACTGATACCATACCACAGGTGGCGTCACGACCATAAACTTTATCCCTTTAAAGACCTTTCCCTCTAACGTTGGTGCCCAGGGCCACGGACCGGGTCGCCACCGTGACATCCCCTTTAAGTACCGGACCCGGTACCGAGTACCCCTGCCCATGGGGCACTCCACTTGCCGCAGCTGAATGATCTACATCTGTTAGCCAGCATAAGTACATGTGGGGGTTGCCTGGTTGCTAGAGAGCCCCCACATCTACTTATGCTGGCTAACAGATGTAAATCATTCAGCTGCGGCAATAAAAACTAAATTTCTGAGCACTAAAAAGTACTCAGAGGACATTTGAGCGTGCTTGGGAAATCTGGAGTAACGAGTATATTCGCTCATCACTATTCATGATGCCACCTGTGGTACTCGGCAATAAAGGTGTTAGCCGACGCTGCTTCAGAGTTAGCTGGGGCTGTTGGTTGATGCAGCAGAGTTGGTACAGTTCTCCACAGCTAGAGCTAGACCCCAGGGCAACTATATGTATAAGTGATGCGATGATGATGATGGTGGTTGTATTGCAGGGCAGATGGTGTAGCAAACAAATCTGAGGACACAGGGACTGCAGTTTCTTTACCTTTAATTGTAGGTGCAGTCCAGAGCACAGGTAACAGGTGGTATTGGAGATCCGGGCAGCCTGGAAGCAGTTCAGGATTCCCCTAGCCAGGTAGGGTTGGAAACCTCCCACTGCGCTGCTCTCTTGGTTCCTGATGCTTGTAGTTCTCCTCAAGTCTCTCTCTCAGTCTGTTCCGTAAATGGAATACTACTCGCATGGCAGGCAGCTTGAGCCTGTTCAAAGTGTCACTCCCTCGTGGTGACTCTGGGCTCCAGTATGCAGCTGTACCTTCAGGTGTCAGTTATGGCCAGACCTGCAATCTCCTGTTCTCTGGATTCAGTTGCAGGGCATGCAGTTCTCACATAACCATGGACTCCGGTGTCCGGTCTGTTGCGCTCAGTCCTGAGGTGAGCTCAGTCGCAGCTCCTATCCCCAGCTTCTCCTCACTTGCTTCCTCTTCCTTCACTGTCTCACACTGAACTAACTAACCCCTCCTCCAGACCAGAACCTATAGGGAAGCTACCCTGAAACCAGGTTTAGAGATCCCCCTTGTGGTCTGGAGTAGGAAAGGTGTTGTATGTGCATCACCCCCAGGTAACCGGTTGCTGCAGTGATGTTGCCTTCCCTTCGGGGAGGGTGATATCATGATTGGAGGCAATTGAGATCCTATCTATCAGGTAAGGCACTCGCATTCAACACAATCTGAATCTAGGCCAAGAGGGGGAGCTCAGGACCCGGATTCAGGGGAGCTCCCTCAGACTTTATGTATCCTGGTCTGGAGGAGGAGCCAGTCAGTCTTAGACAATCTGAGGGAGACAGTGGAGGGAGACAGTTGGTCTCCAGGAGAGCAGAAGGATGTCTGGAGCAGATGTGGGGGCCAAGCAGCCACAAGGGAGCTGCTACCCCTGGAAAGAGTGAGAAGCAGAAGGATAGTTGAATTGTAGAGGAGTTTAGAGGGAAGAAGCACAGAGGAGGAAGAGGCTCAGCAGAGGAACAGCAGAAGGACACCCTGGGAGCCAGAGCGCAGAACTGGGTACCGGGAGCCCGAGGCTATAGTGGAACTCTAGGACACTTAACAGAACCGGAGGGCATAGGACTGTATGTCAATTGCCTGCATCAAGTCTGAGGTGAAGCAGTAACTTTAGAGCCCAGGGCATGATAAAGTCCCTAGAAACAGGCTCGCACTGCCTATCGTACAGACATCTGTCTTAGGACAGGAGAGAGGGGACTTGCACTGAGCTTCAAGCGGCAGGGACCTCGCCATCTAAACAGCGCAAGTAGGAACGGCTTACGGACCTCACCTGGGAGAGGGATCTCCTATTGCCTCCAAGCCGGCCGGACCACCACCACCCTGCACTTGGTACCCCGGACTGAGGACCACTACTACCATCAGTAAATCAGGTAAAGACTTTGCAAACCTGTGTCCTCGTTCTTTGCTCATTTATCGGCTTACACCATCTTGCCATACACTTGGGAAGCCCTGGGGCCCCCGCTTCACCTGTAGGAAGCGTCACCATCTTCCTGCATATCATCACCCCAGAGGACCCCTTTAAGTAGCGTCGGTCCCCACTGACCGAACACCACAGGTGGCGTCATGAACAATAGACTTTATTCACAAATCCCCTTAAAGACCACAGTGACATCCCCTTTAAGACCGAACCCGGTACCGAGTACCCCGCTGCCCTGGTTGGGGCGCTCCATATGCCAGGCATGGCATCACCTCCTGTGAGGGAGGCATTGCCACTGTGGCATCCGGACTCCTTGGGTGCCACAATACACTGAGAGTTTTATCCCCTCAAACCTGTTTGCTAGGTGTTATACACTCACTCACATAATAAGATTTTTACTCTATTGTGCTTGTAAAATTGTAATAATTTTCCCCCAAAATTCCAAAATTCACCTATCACCCTTACTCAATGATTACGACTGCAGCCTTGCAGCGCTGGGGTCCTGAGTTCAAATCCCACCAAGGACAACATCAGCAAGGAGTTTGTATGTTCTCCCCGTGTTTGCGTGGGTTTCTCCTCAGGGTTCTCCGGTTTCCTCCCATACTCCAAAGACATACTGATAGGGAATGTGGATTGTGAGCCCCAATGGGGACAGTGCCGATAATGTCTGTAAAGAGCTGAGGATTTAATGGCGCTATATAAGTGAGTAAATTAATAATTAAATAAACCATTTAAAAAAAATAATTTAACTTGAGAAATTTCGCATTTTTCATACTTACAATTGAGGCTATTTTAGACTCCTACTTCCGGTTGATTCAGGAAATCCACATGTACATTAGCAGCAATAGACTGAGAACCACTGTATAATGAAGCATCTAAGAGCGTGTGTAAAGGGAAGGGGAGGACGTGAACTGTTACATCAGTCACTGTCATTGGTGGATTCTGTGTTATCAGCTGTTTATGAAGATGTTTTACCTGCCATTATAACCCTGTCTCTGATAATACAGATAGTCTACAATAGCCTCACTGACCAATGTGAAAATTGCTAAATTACTCTTCATTTTGTGTACTAAAAGGACAATATACATTGCCAAAAAAAAAAACATAAAACACAAAATGCTATTTTAAGCATTTTCTGATTATACATTCGATGTAATGGCAGGGCACTTCTTTATAGCATTATTTTGTTGGTTTTTTTCTGTTATTTCACCCTCAGAGTGGTATCACTAATGTACGTTTCCTAGTAAAATGCTTAGCAGCTCTTCGCTACAACGATCGGTTGACCTGTTGGTGGCTCTTGAGGACCGGAGTTGGGGAACACTGGTCTACCGGAACCTTGTACCGGCTCTCATACACTTACATTGAGTTGTGACTTCCAGATCATCCGTCGGAGTGTGGAAGGTGCTAAGAGGATAGAAAAATGGATGCGTTTAGAAACGCGTCCAGTTTTCTATCCTTCTATCCTCTTGGCACCTTTCACACTCCGACCACATTTATAAGTTTGGTCACAACAAACGCCCTGTTTTTATTGGCTCCAATAATTTAGGATTTTATCTGCCGAAGCTGAATCTTTTGTGTTTACATGTACTAACATAATCACTAAATGTCTGTGTACAGATATCTTTACTCTTTCACATATTTTTGGGTAAAACGCGTTGGGTGTAGTATGGAATAAACAGTCGTGTCCAAGATTACTTCCAGGAAATGATTTTTATTTCACATACACATAATAATAGCCATCCAATGGGGAAGCACAGGGGTAGGGTTGGATACTGGGCAGGGCTGACGCGATTCGGGTACGAGGGGGATTAAAAAACGTATAAAAAAAATAAAACTGATAATATTTCAAGCAGGGATAAAATACACATTGAGTAGGGAGACAAGAGAGTCGGAGATTAAAAAGCCGTTAAAAGGAGAGGAACCGGGGTAGCTGAAATGAGAAAGGTGAATAGTAAAAGGAAGTACAGGGGGGGTTAGATAATCAGGGGTGGGGTTTAGATAATCAGGGGTGGGGTTTAGAGAGTAAGTGCTGAGAGGAGGGAAAGGGGAAGGTTATAGAAAATTCAGAGGGATGAGAGTGGAGATGACGTATAGTTTACATAGTTTTAGAAAAGACGTAATAGGAAACTTTAAATGGGCTACCAGATGAGTCCATCAGTAGAGCACTGGTCAAAAAAGATGAGAACGAGGAAAAATTTTACAGAAGGGGGCGCTATACTGACATGAAGCATTCCATTTACACATTCTGCGGAGAGCAGTGGAGCATACACAGTGGTAATATGATTAGAATAAAGGGAAATATAAGAGAGGGAGAATGGTTAAAAGTGGGTCAAATACCAAATGAGAAGAGAGGAGGGATGTTCATTCTGGATATGCAATGTAATGATATATCTATATATTTCTATATTTATATATAGATATGCTGCCTTTCTCGAGAGCTACAAGAACTGTATACCTTCTGAGGAGAGCAGAAAACTATTAATGGCCTTTTTGTAAAAAAAAAAATTGTTCAAATCATTTTTGCCCCTAAAAAGGTAAATTATTCTTCGCAAATTAACGAGAATACCTCTGTGTTTCTTCATAGTCATTTCTTAGATTATATTCACTGTCTTTCACCTCTAACTTTATTTTATATTCAATCCCCGTTTGTTTTTAATTTTAAAAATAATAAATGTTTCGCATCTTGACGCTAAACTTAACACGCACTTATCATACACTAATGTCGAATATATAATCCGGTCCTGACGTGAAGATCAGGGAATTCCTCTTGTGATTGGAAATCTGGTTTTGGAAATAAGTCCAAACTTTTTGATAATTTATTTATTCAGTATATCTTCATGTTGGTCAACTTTTGCCTTTCTTAGATAATTAGGTGCTTAGCCACTAAGTTACAAAATAATTAGCTAGTCAGGGGCATATATAGAAATCTAAGGGTCATATAGCACAGGTCTGAATAGGACCACATTCGGGGTGACAGAGGGTCTCCCACCTCTAACCACTTAGATGTCGTGGTTGCTGTTCACCCTAAACTGCTGTGATCAGAACTAGCTCCGATAGCAGTCGACACAAACGGGAATGGAACCCAAAAGCAAATTTTCCCAACTGCTCCCATACATGTATGAGCGATGTCATGAGAAGTTGCTGAATGATATAGAGGAACAAAGCCATTTGGTACTTGTTTAGAGATGAGTGAACCTGATCTTAAAAGTTCGGAGTTCATACCGGACAGTTAGTGTCCAGTGCTAAACGCCAAACACTGACTTTTCCTGGAAGTCTTTTGCAATGTTCAGAGTTCCAGAGAAGTTCAGAGTTGCAGGAGAGTTCGGAGTTCCAGGGGAAGTCCATTGCAATGTTCGGTGTTCCAGGAGAGTTCGGAGGACCCGGAGAAGTCCGTTGCAAGATTTGGTGTTCCGGGGGAAGTCCATTACAATGTTCGATGTTCCGGGGGAAGTCTGTTGCAATATTCGGTGTTCCGGGGGAAGTCCGTTGCAATGTTCGATGTTCCGGGGGAGTTCGGAGTACCCGGAGAAGTCCGTTGCAAGATTTGGTGTTCCGGGGGAAGTCCATTACAATGTTCGATGTTCCGGGGGAAGTCCGTTGCAATATTCGGTGTTCCGGGGGAAGTCCGTTGCAATGTTCGATGTTCCGGGGGAGTTCGGAGTACCCGGAGAAGTCCGTTGCAAGATTTGGTGTTCCGGGGGAAGTCCATTACAATGTTCGATGTTCTGGGGGAGTTCGTCGTACCAGGGGAAGTCCATTGGTATGTTCGGCGTTCTGGGAGAAGTCCATTGCAATATTCAGTGATCTATGGGAAGTCCGTTGCAATGTTCGATGTTCCGGGGGAGTTCGGAGTTCTTGGGGAAGTCTGTTGCAATGTTTGGTTATCTACGGGAAGTCTGTTGCAATATTCAGAGTTCCAGGGAAGTTCGGAGTTCTGAGGGAAGTCTGTTGCAATGTTTGGTGATCTATGGGAAGTCTGCTGCAATATTCAGAGTTCCGGGGGAGTTTGGAGTTCTGAGGGAAGATCGTTGCAATGTTTGGTGTTCCGTGGGAAGTCCATTGCAAAGAGAGATTTTTTTTCTTACCCAGACTAGAGATGCCTAGGGGTTTGAACCGTACAGTTAGTCTACGGTGTTAAACACTGAACTCAGACTTCTCCCAGAAGTCTGTAGTGTCCAGTATTAAACACTGAAGTCGGACTTCTGCCAGAAGTCCATTGTAATGTTCGGAGTTTCAAGGGAAGTCTGTTGAAGCGAGAGACAGATATATATATATATTTTTTTCAGATCCAAAGTTCAGGTCTCCATTGTATTCAATAGGGTTCCGATCCTGGTTTAAGTTTGGGTACAGTTCTGAAACCCGAGCGGACTTTCGGAATGAAGTTCGAGTTGGGTACCAGAACCCAAACGTCTACGGGTCCGCTCATCCCTATACTTGTTCCCGCCTGACAGAGGTAGCAGAATACAGTGCTCAAATATCTCCTTCTGTCTGATAAACATTAATTGATTAGCAGGATAGTTTTTTTGGGCGGGTTTGGTTTTTCCATATAGGATTCTGTAGAAAAAATGCAGTTGCTTAAGTGCAGAATCCCAGCGTTTACTCACTAAAAAAACACAACAAAAGCGCATAAAAAGAACATTACTCAATCATCAGAGCTGAATGCTAGGAGTTAAAGATCCACCCCTCCCAAAGTCATGTCCCCCTCTGCTTAGTGCTTCGGGGGTTTCTATATATTAATGTGCAGGAAACTGCTTCATAGAAAGAATAAATGCATTCTGAATACTTTTTTTTTAAATTATGAAGCCAAATTATTTGCAGTATTCTCATAATGATCACTTCACTGTAGACATAAGTCGTATATAATCTCACCATTGTATGACAAGTGCGTCTTAAGTAATTGGAATTGTTTTATGGAATGATAAAAAGGATTTAATCCTGTAATACTTAAAGGAGGATTGTAATCTATAATATTCACATAACAAAATATTTTTGTCATGGACCTTTTTTTGGGGGGTCAACGTTCATTTTTAATTTCCTTTTTATTTTTTTAAGACATCCCAGCTCCTCTTATCTTTACCATTACAGAATTATAGAAAGGCACTATGCAGGCTGGTAATTGTCAATCGTGAAACCCTCTTGCTGGGAGATTTTTAGGAATGGTTTCCAGTTAGGATGAATCCCCAATATCCAGTTTATAGCAAATTAAATGTTTATGGAATTCCCTAACGTAGACGAAATCCTACCCCCCCCCCCCAAAAAAAAAAAAAATCCAATTTGTCAAAAAAAAGCACACAGGAGCATAAAGATAACCTTTTCTACAAATGGCCATTGAACAGTTTTCTACATCCTCCTTAACACCCCACCCTGCAATCACACCCTAAATATAATTCCTATAAAAAGTGGGAACGCTAAAAAAAAATAAAAAAAATAAAAAAAAAGTGCATCATGCTTTAATGTTGGTTTTCAGATGTGTTTTTTTCTTAAATAAAAGCAAAGCACCTAAGGGGTTAAAAATGTCCAAAATCTTACATCCAACTCATTACATATAGTTGTTAACCAGCAGCAGAAAAAAAAACAATATTTGTCCAGCAGTTCTCAAAATAAATCACGTAAAATGATTATTGACAAACATTGGAAAGAGAAATATCGAGGAGAAGTTAAAACTTGGCAAACACTGTCGGATATCACCGTGGTTGTCAAAGTCTAATACTTAACACTCCGGCATTAGAAATATTAAATCAGTAAGATTTATTTCAATTAATCTCTGTTTATAAAGTAGTTAGTTTTTTTTCGAAAAATCAATATACTGGAAAAAAAGACCAAATTTTCAGAGAATTTTTTGTTCTGTTAAAATGCCAAATTTTACTTTCGAAGTTACATTATTCACCATTTTTTTTTTACCAAATTCTATAACTTTAATTTAGCTAAAACATTGGATATTTCCGCCAAAAAGATAATACATGCTACAGTTTTCGATATAATCAATACTCTGCTGCTTTTTTCTTTCCGTTAAACATTTCACGTTTTCGACTTACTTTCTTTTTTTTTTTTTTCTTTTTACAAAGAACTTGTAAAAAATAGTGCAACGGGTCAAACAGATGCAAACACAGAAACGATAATAACAAGATTTCATTATATTTAGTGCAAGAAAAAAATTCCAAAAAAACTGTTAATGTCTGAAGGCAGACAGATTTTCCCATTTTTAATTTTTTATTTTTAGAGTCCGCTGGGAAAATAAGGGACTTTCTGGAAAAAGAGAAAAATAAAAAATCGTAAAAAAAGAAATGTTTTTATGCTATTAAATAGTATCCTTGAAAGAAAAAAAAATACTAAAAACTAATTTTAAATCATTGCACTTAAGTGTTTGAAGTTACGTCATTGTCCCTTGCCGTTATGTCCATGGTGCTCGTTTATGCTCTTAAGCTTTTAAAACACAGATGATACTAAAAATTTATATTTTTTTTGTATGGAATAAAAGCATTTACAGGTGAGAACTGTAAAAATGTATTAGATATTTTTTTCTGCTTTCTGAAGTCATTAATATCTCTACTAGTGATCAGTGAATGTGCTGGGATAAGGCGTTATTCAAGCAAGCTCGTGTGCTAGCCCAGTGACTTTGCCGTGCTCGAATACTATGTTCGAGTCCTTGCTGTTGCCTGTCTCATGGCTGTTTGACAGCTGCAACACATGGATGGATTTCCCGTATGTTAGGCAATACCTGCATGTGTTACAACTGTCGAAAAGGCCCAAGACATTCAGCAGCGGCGACTCGAGCATAGCTTGGGTGTGCTCGAATACTATGTTCAAGTCCCCGCTGCTGCATGTTTCGTGGCTGTTTGACAGCTACAAAGCATGGATAGATTTCCTATTTGTTAGGCTATCTCTGCATGTATTACGACTGTTAAAAAAGTTGCGAGACATTCAGCATCGGCGACTCGAGCATAGCTTGGGTGTGCTCGAATACTATGTTTGAGTCCCCGCTGCTGCATGTTTCGTGGCTGTTTGACAGCTACAAAGCATGGATAGATTTCCTATTTGTTAGGCTATCTCTGCATGTATTACGACTGTTGAAAAAGTTGCGAGACATTCAGCATCGGCGACTCAAGCATATCTTGGGTGTGCTCGAATACTATGTTCGAGTCCCTGCTGTTGCATGTCTTGTAGCTGTTCGACAGCTGCAACACATGGATAGACTTCCTGTTTGTTAGGCAATCCTTGCATGTATTACGACTGTTGAAAAAGTTGGGAGACATTCAGCATCGGCGACTCAAGCATATCTTCGGTGTGCTCGAATACTATGTTCGAGTCCCCGAAGCTGCATGTCTTGTGGCTGTTCGACAGCGGCAACACATGGAGTGATTTCCTGTTTGTTAGGCAATCCCTGCATGTGTTGTGACTGTCGGAAAAGCCGCAAGACATTCAGCAGAGGCAACTCGAGCATAGCTTGGGTGTGCTTGAATACTATGTTCGAGTCCCCGCGGTTGCATGTCTCGCGGCTGTTCGACAGCTGCAACACATGGAGAGATTTCCTGTTTGTTAGGCCATCCCTGCATGTGTGTGACTGTCGAAAAAGTCATGAGACATGCAGCCACAGTGACTCGAGCATAGCTTGGGCATGCTCGAATACTATGTTCGAGTCCCCACGGTTGCATGTCTCGTGGCTGTTCAACAAGAGCAACAGATGCAGAGATTGCCTAACAAACATACAACTGCGGAGACTCGACCATAGTATTCGAGCACACCGAGGACACCCGGTTAGCACCCGAGCAGATTACACCTTCTCCCAGCCCGTTCGCTCATCACTAATCTTTACCCGACTGATCAGGAGACGGGACGACAAACGACTAGTGATATGAAATACCTCTTTCATGGTTACTCGAAAACTCAATGTTATGAGGCACGGACTCCACAGATACAAAGTCTCTTCCATCCATACAAATATATCATGCCACCGGAGGAAGAGACCTGAGGTCCTAAATACCCCAGCCGATTATGTCACCAACAGATGAGGCACGAACGCTCATATCTTTTTGTAAAAACTGAAATCTGAAGAGGTGAGAATGGGATATGACAAGTGGGAAAGCACTGACGAGACAAAATTAGCAGGGATGAGAAACAAGGGGTGATAAGGGAGTGGCATTTTCCCTTCACTACCAGAGGGTGTTAAGCAGCGCAGACATTAAAACGTTCTGCCCCCACCTCCCAAAAAAAGCTTTATTTTTTGACATTTTTTTTGTGTTTTTTTTTTTTTTTTAGGTTTTCTGTCGTACGCATTATGTAGAAGGTCCTAGTGTTCCGTGCTTGCTCTGGGGAAGACCTCCTGTAGTCAAGTGTATATAGAGGGTGGGGGTCCGTGTCACAAATCTTTGTTCCATCCGCTCATAGATTTGCAGCTTAGCGGTAATATTAAAGGAACCACGACTGGAAGAAGAAAAAAACAGAGAAAATAGATTTAAAACTTATATTTTCACTCATCAGGCAGGTATCTCAATAATTAAATAGAACAGAATTTTCTTATAAACACATCTTCCTGCAAGACAACTTCTAAAAGCTTTTATTCTTCCTGGAACAGTTGCCACGAATGGTTTTTGCCACAACAGAATCTATTTCATAATTTGCAATTCACTCTGAGCTGGTGAGAGGAGACTATCTGCTACGATGAAATTATTTCAAATTTGCCTTTTTTTCCAGTTTTTTTGTGTTGTTCCAATACACACAAAGGAAACAAACGTGTATAACTGTATAATTTTCTGAAACAATTTATAGGGTGCCAACACTTTCAGTCATGACTGTATAAATAGATGGATAGAGAAATAAAAAAAAAATACTACCACAAAAGGAACACTAAAATACATTTTACATTGCATTCTCCTTTTAATCATAATTTTTGTTAATGTATCGGACGAGGGATTTTTTTCGAGGCAGCATTTTTTGCACTTTGCTTTCAAAGAGTGAAAAACGCTGCAAAAACGCAGCAAAACCTGATATCTACATTATTTGCAGCATTTTTTGCACTTACTCATTGCTTTCAAAGAGTGAAAAATGCTGCAAAAACGCAGAAAAACGGTGAAGTAAGTGACATGCTGCATTTTGCAAATACAAAGCTCTTTGACAAAACAGTCAGGAAAAATAAAACAATGTGTGTGCATGAGATTTCTGAAATTTCTTTGCTGGTATTGTGAAGCGCAGCTGAAAATTTGCATTAAAAAAGGCTGCAAAAACACAATGTGTGGACATAGCCTGAGAGTGTTATGAAATGCATTATTTTATGGGCAAAGATCACTGTACAAGGAGAGGGAGGAGGTGAGTTGTACTCATTAATGGGGTGTCCTGAGTGCGCTCTTTATATACATTGGAAATTCCCACAGACTCTTCCAAAATTTTGTAAAAATTTTCCAAGTGGAATGAAAGCAGTTATAGCGGCAAAGGGAACCAAATCCCTATTAAGGCCTATGGATTTAGCATGGGAGGCCATAAAAACTCCTGAAGATGGAATGTGTAGGGGTCCATATGGTGAATATGTCCAAGATTTCCATTGGAAAGTCCTTCAGATGGAAACCTTGAATGAACCCCTTTTGTGAAAGGATCCTTCAGATGGAAACCTTGAATGAACCCCTTTTGTGAAAGGATCCTTGAGATGGAAACCTTGAATGAACCCCTTTCGTGAATGGATCCTTCGTGGACTGTGTGAGAACTGCGATATTTTTAATATAGTACATTTATAATATGGTAGAACTTTTCAATAAAGAAAGTAACCACATAAATTATTGATAAAACTACACTAAAGAAAAAACAAAATAAACGTTCTTGTAGAGGAATGTTGGACCGTCGCCATCCTCGATAGCAATAGGTACACGTTTGGCAGAAGATCTTACAATAGCGGCATGTATCGTCATGAAGTTTCGTGTTTACTTGTCAACGTCTTATTCATAATGGCAGAAAAAAAAAGTCACTAATGTTGCTGCGTATGTACATATCCGCTCCATAATAACAGTAATCATACCTGCACTAATGGAACCAAAGTTAAGAGGCGCATCAACATTATCTGTCTAACTAACACATAAGTGTGCTGACTGGTGTGAAGATAAATGAAAGGCTCAAAGCAGGTAACACAACATCACTCATCTATGTTACCATGTAGGGTCAACATGGCATTAAAGGGATTGTCTGGCCTAAATTGAGAAGTCTGCATTCGCTCTGTATGTATGACTATATATGCAGTATGCATATTCCTGGCACGGCCTGGCTCCATACAAGTGCATAAAGCGAACTCACGCCCACTGGATGACCGGATGTGATCTCGCTCCATACACTTGCCCACTAGACGGGCTCTGGCTGGGAGCACATATAATGCATATATCACCGATGTTACCAGCTCAGAACCTCCTCGCAGGGCACAGTGCGTGTGTTGGGGGATTCAGAAGTCTGCAGTCACACAGAGTGACTGCAGATTTATCAATTTAGACTGGACAACTTCTTTAAGAAACTGTATATTAAGATGTTATTTCAGTTTTATAAGAGATTATAGCACTTTCGTAATGTCAGAGACAAAGCTTTCCCAAGCGAAACGCGCGTCGGGTGTGTTGGGTTCCTTTTTCTCTGCACTGTTGGTAACATTACCTTTATACTTTTACTCAATGTGTCCATTTATGTATTGCTTGGATGTTCATCTGTGATACCTTGGTCCAATACAACTATAAGGTATTATTGAAGTGGTTTATTGAAGACTTTCTTCTTATACTTATTATTCTATGGGCTTAATTACATATGAGCCTATTATTATAGAAAGATACTTGCACGGATATGTAATTTTTTCTATATATATCGTTTTTGTGGTATAATTTTGTATCCAGGTATACCCACCCTTCTTCCTGTGCTTGTATCACTCTTCCTGTATATCTTGTATTTGCATATATAAATACAGGAGCTTCTCACAAAATTAGAATATCATCAAAAAGTAAATTTATTTCAGTTCTTCAATACAGAAAGTGAAACTCATATATAGAGTCGTTACAAACAGAGTGATCTATTTCAAGTGGTTATTTATGTTAATGTTGATGATTATGGCTTACAGCCAATGAAAATCCAAAAGTCATTATCTCAGTAAATTAGAATACTTTATAGCCCCAAATTATCTTAAAATCTGAAATGTATGTTCAGTAAATGCACTCAATACTTGGTCTTCCCCATGATTGTGGAGCCTAATGAAACAGACTTTCTCCTTCCACTCAACTTTCCATTAATATGCTTGGATACAGCACTCTGTGAAAAGCCAGCTTCTTTAGCAATGACCTTTTGTGGCTTCCCCTCCTTATGGAGTGTGTCAATGACTGCCTTCTGGACATCTGTCACGTCAGCAGTCTTCCCCATGATTGTGGAGCCTACTGAACCAGACTAAGGGACCTTTATAAACTCTTAGGAAGCCTTTGCAGGTATTTTTTGTTAACTATTCTAATTTACTGAGATAATGACTTTTGGGTTTTCATTGGCTGCTAGCCATAATTATCAACATTAACAGAAATAAATACTTGAAATAGATCACTCTGTTTGTAATTACTCTATATATAAGTTTCACTTTTTGTATTGAAGAACTGAAATAAATTAACTTTTTGATGATATTCTAATATTGTGAGAACCACCTGTACATGTTATATTCTCTAATAAGTTTTTAATAATGATGTTTTTTAGCCCTTTCTTGAAAAAAAAAGCTTAATTTGTCAGTGAGAGGTAAGAACAATGTGTTTATAGTGATAGTAAAATATATTTGTATCTCAGTAGATAAAAAAAGATGAAATTTAGAGTACACAGGTTATTGATATCTTTAAAGGAGTTGTCCACTACTAGGATAATCCATTCTTAAACTGAATGTTCGGCCCTGATAAAATAATGAAGCCTATACTCTTCTCCTATGCCGTCATCATTCCTGTGATGTCAGCAGGCGCTCTCCCTGGGGCTCTTGTGCGCTAGTTGTGACATGTGACGCCGGCGCCCAGTCAGAGCTGGTGTCACTGTCTCCGCCTTCGGACAAACTGAACAGGAAGAGGAAGTCAGGGATCAACTGCAGCCCGGACTTCCTCTTCATGTTCAGTTTGTCCGAAGGTGGAGACAGGCATCACGGGTCATTCCACCGCATCACAGCCCCGAGACCGCGGGTGCCGACACCGGTGGAACGGCGCCGGTACGGGAGGTGAGTACAGGCTTTATTATTTTATCGGGGCCGAATATTTAGTTTAAGAAGGAGTCGTCCTAGTAGTGGGCAGCCTCTTTAATGGCAAATTGAAATAATGGTGACAACTAGTAAACTTTCAATACTACCTAGTTCTCTTGATCACTCTCGGTGCTAACGCCATTGACTCCGACTTATCAGAGTTTGCTTTACCAGGCACATTGAGTATAGAAAGCAAAATTGTAGAATTATTCAGCTCTATATATACAAGTACAGCATTGTGCATGAATGATATTTGTAACATCGGGAATGATTTCACATGCTGGTCAGATCGGGGCCAAATTTTACATAGTGAGATGAAATGGATTAAGGATAGCTGGGATTAGTGACTTTGTTGTATTCTATTAGAGGAGCTGCGATTAGTTTATATGGCAAATTATTTGGTAGCTCACAATGAATTGGGGTCGTGCATTATGGATTACAGAGATTAGTCGTCCGTGTGTCTCAGACTAGGCATGATTTGTAGATTACAGATTAGGGAGAGCAGCGATTAGTTGTCGGTGTGTATTACAGATTAGGGGCCGGTACATTCCATGGAGAGCTGCGATTAGTAGACGGCTTATTACGGGTAGGTTACGGGGAGGCGTATAAAGCAAGAGGGAGAGTTATGTTTAGTAAGTGGTGAATTACATATCAGGGAATATCTCTGACTTACTTGAGACTGCTGGGGGAGGTTCAGAAAGTTGCTGTCTCGTGATCCAATTGTGACAAACCTGTTGGACCCGGCGGGGGAAGGCGCTGAGAATGCTACACAACACAATACAGCAACACAATGACACAGCGACACAATGGGATGATGCAAAAAAAAAACAACAAACAAACAAAATAATGGAACAGCGACAATAAAATAGCACAGTAACAAAAGAAGCCAACAAAACCGTGCAATGCGGCAACACCACAGAACAATGTGTGAAGACGGATGGTGGGGCAATTACACACAATGGAACACACGGTGACGGACACATTGTAACACATGCGCACACAATCAGAACACATGGGGAAAAAGAGAGAGAAAGAGATAAGCAATCAGACACAAAACTAATACATCACAACTCCCCCTACACAAACGCACACAGATCTAAATGCACACCTAACACGTGTGTGTACAATTGGTAGTGTGTGTCTCGCTAGGCAGGATACAGATGATTAGGGCATCACGCAATTCAACACAGCCTGCCTAACCTGAGCAGTCTCATCATCAACTCAGCTACATTCATTTTCTATCTTCTAGTAATATTATACCCCAGAGCTGCACTCACTATTCTGCTGGTGGAGTCACATTACTTATCCTGTACTGGATTTTTTTAGCTAACTCCTGCTATACATAAGATATTCCTACATTTAGCATGGTTGCCTAAAACCACCGAGCAGTCTTATACTGCCTCATCTTGCCCGCTGTTGTCCTGGTTTGTGTGATCGGTTCAGCATATGTTTGCTCACTGCATCCCTTTCACCGCAGTTTACAAAAATTTCTAGTGCGTTATAGAAACGTCAGGGCCGAGCCATCGATACAGTTTTATATATTATTTAATGCCTAATGAAGCCTGGATAACTAATAATGGACAGCAGATACACAACTATATGTTTAGAGTCACCTATACCAGCAACAAAATTCCGGACAGTCACTTTGTGGCCAGGATCCCCAATTAGTGAATGAAATCTGACGCATTATTCACACTACTCACACTATATCATTTGGTTATAATTTTTACATCTAGTTTAAAATACCACTCTATTTTTTGGAAGCGTTTTTTTCTGTGTGATAAATGTTATTTTTCTTATTTTATATTGATCCTAAGTATTATACTCCAGAGCTGCACTCACTATTCTGCCATGTAGTCACTGTGTACAAATATTACATTACTTATCCTGTACTAATCCTGACTTACATCCTGTATTATACTCCAGAGCTGCACTCACTATTCTATTGGTGCTGTTGTAAGGGGGTGGCAGGGACCCTCGGTTGCCTTCTCTCTCCTTTATGTTGGGCATGTGCCCCCATGCGGTGTTCTGATACATGGCTATGTATTAACATATTACTACTGTTTTATAATTTTATAATTGTATGTGTACTGTGTGATGTTTACGTTATTTCCTGTCTTTGTATTATATTGCACTGTATTGAACATGATTGGTTCAGGGACAGTAAGAGTTAACAAAAAGGGGCTGGCTTAGCAGCCTGGCCGAAGCAGCATTTCGAAGCAGCTTCTGCAGCAGAGCCTGGGCAGGCTTGCCCGTGGCAGGTTGTGCCCTGCGTTGGGAGCAGAATATACCCCTGGAGGGGACTAGAACACTAGAACACTGCCAAGGACTGCCAGGCAGTGGAAACAGGCACTGGAACTGTGGAAGTGCCCACCGAAGGACTGTTGGCTCTCCGTGTCCATGGGAGAGCTGACTTTGCTGTATTCCTGGATAGGGAAAGTGCAGGAAGTGTTACCTCTATTTTTCCTCATCTGTTACCTCATTCCTTCATCTTTATTAAAGTTCTTTCTACTGTTGAAACAGAAGCTTGACGTGTGGTGCTTTCGGAGGACGCTGTTCCAGTAAGGAGAACAACCATGTGTCAGAGGTAACAGTGCCACAGGACTGGGACTTTGTCTATCTTTTCATGTGCAAGGGGACGGGGTGTTTCTGGACTGTTGCTTATGGACTCGGTCATGACTACCACCCCGTGCCACCTTGTTACATTTGGCGTAGTCTGCAAGATTGAACCCAGCAGCCCTGCAAACCTAAGACTGATAAAGAAGATGCCCGGGATTTGTGAATTGTTGCCCGCCATGAAAGAATTGAAGATGGCAGCTGACAGTGACTTTGAGATGCTGATGGAGAAGACTCCTGATATTTGTGAATTGTAGACCGCCGTAAAAGAATCAAAGATGGAGGCTGCTGAAGATTTAAAGATGGTGCTGACCGCTGCTGAGAAGATGGCGGCCATTGGCGCGAAAGCTAAGGATGGTACTACCTTTCGTGGGCGTCAGGGAAGAACCTTGGTGCCAAAAGGAAGAAAGCCATGTCCCTTATTGAAGAATGCCTGCCCTAAATGGGTGCAGGCGAAGTAGAAGCTGCTGTCCTTCCAGCCTGGTCAGAAGAAATGGGTGGAGCACCAGGAAGTGACTCTGTCCACGAATCGGTGGAGCCCAGAAGAGCAAGATGGCATGTCCGGAAGAGAGATGCCATTACCTGACACAATGCAGAGAAGAAGCATATCTTTCTGCGGTGGCGTCGGCCATCAGGACTGGATGCAAACCGTGGCCCAGGTGGAGACGGGCCTGCGTCTTGAGGCCTGGTGGTTGGAGGAGCAGGAGGAGTGGCACCCATTCCAGCCATTGGACAAGCAGCTGGTGGAGAGTGAGGAGCTCGTTGGACTGGCGGCACCCAGACCGGAACCGGAAGGAGTTCGGAAGACAATGGAGGCTGCCCTGTGGGGGATTGTTGCATTCGTCATCACTGGCACCAGCGGCTGTGCCAGAGGATTGTCACCGGACACAGCGGCAGTGAGTAGAGAGTTCATGCCCGACTGTCCTGTCACCTCAGCCTCTGCTCCACTTCCCGTTGCCCCGCCGTCCTCTCCAGTCGGCATCTCATTTCCTGACTCCACCGTCATCCCCGGTATTGGTGGCACCTGCGTCCTCCCGGTTTGCGCTTGTTCTGTCTGGCACCAGCGGCACGTACGTGGAGGAGCCCCAGGTGCTCATGGCTGGAGAAGCTCGGTGGATCCGAGGTGTCATTAAAGAGAAGAAGCGGCAAGAGCGCCGCATTGTCAAACAACTGCAGCGCCTTGGCGGGGGAACTATGGCTGGACGGATGACCAGCTGTGTGATTCGGCACCTTGATCTTGTGAGGGCATACAGTTTTATCCAGGAGGCCAATACCAGAGCCAAGGTCTGTTAATGCCGGATCCTTTGTTTCCAGAGGTCCCCTTCAGCTGCGGGACCGTGTCACCTTCATCAAGGAGCAGGGGCCCCGAGGGCCATATGCAGTGGCCGTGAGGATGGCCTCCAATCGAGAGGAAGGTCCACGGCCAGAGGCCCAAAGTTGTGAGTGGCCAATTGCAATGGCTGCAGCTCCTGCAGCAGGGCAAGAGGAAGCGGCGCCTGGACAACGTGTGGCGGCCGCAGATGAGTCACTGGAGCCGTCAGCTCTGGGAGCCATGCGGCCACCGCGGGACGGGGTGCAAAGAAGAAGAAATAGTGAAGACTCCTCCAGCGTATCATCATCCCTTGCGTACATTGTAGTACAGGGTCCGCATGCGGCCCACTATACTATTCAGCGGCCGTGTGTTGATTGATGTGGCCCCTTTAAAAAAAAAAGTGTTGTGCTGGTTGCACCATGTTAGAGACTGTTCTGCATCTCTGAAAGGGCAGTGAGCCCAGTACGGCACCAGGACTGAGGTGTCAGGAGTGGCCATCATGGTCATGGCTGAATGATTGCTGTTTTCCCCCTCCTCCAAGTTTATTTGTGCACGGTTGCACAACCCCTGCTGGATCATGGGGCTGAAACCTTACGAGGGTTGATTGTTATAAACTGTATGTGTAGCTGATGCAAAGACTGAACTGTTTTAGCTAGGAACTTTGACCAATTTTAACCCTAGACTAGCCCCCTGTTAAACGCAGCGCACAAATATGTTGGTGGGCCGGTGGTCTGGTCAAAGGAGGGAGGGGGGAAGCAAATCAGGAGGACCCAAGGAGTGAGCCGGGTCAGGAGTATGGGTACTGCGTTAAATGGCCATCAGGCCCGTATGTTTACAGGAGTCCCAGGAATCTGGAGATCAGAGTCAGATGGACCCCTTTAAGAGACTAAGTATGTTTTTATGGACTATATTACTTTTCTTGTTTTGGGAGCCATTATGGTTGGGGACAACTATATTTTAAGAGGGAGGGTTGTACGGAGGTGGCAGAGACCCTTGGTTGTCTCCTCTCTCCTTTATGTTGGGCACATGCCCCCATGCGGTGTTCTGATAGTTTGGCTATGTATTAAGATATATTGCTACTGTTTTATGATTGTATGTGTACTGTGTGATGTTTACGTTATTTCCTGTCTTTGTATTGTATTGCACTGTATTGAACATGATTAGTTCAGGGACAGTAAGAGTTAACAAAAAGGGTCTGGGTTAGCAGCCTGGAAGAAGAAGCAATTTCTTGCTTCTGCAGCAGAGCCTGGGCAGGCTTGCCCATGGCAGGTTGTGCGCTAGTGTTGGGAGCAGAATATACCCCCTGAGGGGACTAGAACACTAGGGCACGGCCAAGGACTGCCGGGCAGTGGGAACTGTGGAAGTGCCCACCGAAGGACTGTTGACTCTCCGCGTCCTTGGGAGTGCTGACATTGCTGCATTTCTGGATAGGGAAAGTGCCGGAAGTTTTACCTAAATTTTTCCCTCATCTGTCACCTCATTCCCTCATCTTTATTAAAGTTCTTTCCACTGTTGGAACCGAAGCGTGACGTGTGGTGCATCCGGAGGATGCCATTCCAGTAAGGAGAACAACCATGTGTCAGAGGTAACTGTGCCACAGGGCTGGGACTTTGTCTATCTTTTCATGTGCAAGGGGCTGGGGTGTTTCTGGACTGTTGGTTATGGACTTATTCATGACTACCACCCTGTGCCACCTTGTTACACAGTCACTGTGTACATACATTACATTACTGATCCTGTACTGATCCTGAGCTACATCTGTATTATACGCCAGAGCTGCACTTACTATTCTGCTGGTGCCGTCACTGTGTACATACATTACATTAGTGATCCTATACTGATCCTGAGTTACATCCTGTATTATATTCCAGAGCTGCACTCACTATTCTGCTGGTGGAGTCACTGTGCACATACATTACATTACTTATCCTGAGTTACATCCTGTATTATACTCCAGAGCTGTACTCACTATTCTGCTGGTCCAGTCACTGTGTACATACATTACATTACTGATCCTGAGTTACATCCTGTATTATACTCCAGAGCTGTACTCACTATTCTGCTGGTACAGTCACTGTGTACATACATTACATTACTTATCCTGAGTTACATCCTGTATTATACTCCAGAGCTGTACTCACTATTCTGCTGGTGGAGTCACTGTGCACATACATTACATTACTTATCCTGAGTTACATCCTGTATTATACTCCAGAGCTGTACTCACTATTCTGCTGGTGCAGTCACTGTGTACATACATTACATTACTTATCCTATACTGATCCTGAGTTACATCCTGTGTATGTATAGGCCTGTAATTGACATCATAGGTAGACCACAACTATGAGAGTCAAAATGAGAAAACAAATCCAGAAAATCACCTTGTCTGATTTATTTAGCAAATTATATTGGAAAATAAGTATTTGGTCATTAACAAAAGTTCATCTCAATATTTTGTTACATATCCTTTGTTGGCAATGACAGAGGTCAAACGTTTTCTTTAAGTCTTCACAAGGTTGGCGCACACTGTTGGGGGTATGTTGGCCCATTCCTCCATGCAGATCTCCTCTAGAGCAGTGATGTTTTGGGCCTGTCGCTGGGCAACATGGACTTTCAACTCCCTCCAACAGTTTTCTATGGGGTTAAGATCTGGAGACTGCCTAGGCCACGTTTCATCTTCAATGCCCTTGTTGATGGAAGGAGGGTTGCACTCACAATCTGACGATATATTGCCACATTCATTTTTTCATGCCCCAAAGCATGATGTTGCCACCCCCATGCTTCACAGAAGGTGTGATGTTCTTTGGATGCAACTCAGCATTCTGTCTCCTCCAAACATGACGAGTTTTGTTTCTACCAAACAGTTCTACTTTGGTCTCATCAGACCATATGACATTCTCCCAATACTCTTATGGATAATCCAAATGTTCTATAGCAAAATACAGATGGGCCCGGACATGTACTGGCTTAAGCAGGGGGACACGTCTGGCACTGCAGGATCTGAGTCCCTGGCGGCGTAGTGTGTTACTGATGGTAGCCTTTGTTACAGTGGTCCCAGCTCTATGCAGGTCATTCACTAGATCCCCCCGAGTGGTTCTGGGAATTTTGCTCACCATTGTTGTGATAATTTTGACCCCACAGGGTGAGGTTTTGCGTGGAGCCCCAGATCGAGGGAGATTATCAGTTGTCTTGTATGTTTTCCATTTTCTTATTATTGCTCCCACAGTTGATTTCATCACACCAAGCTGCTGGCCTATTGCAGATTCAGTCTTCCCAGCCTGGTGCAGGGCTACAATTTTGTTTCTGGTGTCCTTCGACATCTCTTTGGTCTTCACTGCAGCGCCCCAGAGTCCTGGTCGTTGCAGTACTGTCGCTCCGCCACTAAGGGGAGTGATGGTACATCTGATGGCACTAAAGGAGTTCACCTGACCAGGTATCACAGTCACACATTACACTTCACACTCTGGCCACCAGGGGGAGCAAAGGGTTCTATGTATTAGGCCACTCCTCACACTCTGGTAAAACTGGGGGTTGGATAGGAAGTTAGGGAGAAGCTGACTGGGTTTTGCCCAGGTAACATCTAGTGAGAGAAGAGGTTGCTTGGGAAGATTCAGGGGGGTCCCTGTCAGGGGTGGAATCCTGACAGAGGCCTAGCACAAGGACAGATCATTACGGAGCCGTGCCTGCACCTCATTGCGGCAGCATCTTAAGAAAGGACATGAAGCGAAGTATACTGTGGAGAAGTGAGAAACGAGATCACAGCACAAAGGCGATAGAACCAGAAGGAGTCGTGCCCCGAGATCGGCAACATCCTACTGAGGCGCGTAGCCGGCGGCCGGAACGCCGAGGAAGTATTGGGCTCTACGCATTACTTCAAACCAACGGCAGGGCAGTTAATTTTCGGTTGGCTGCCTCACCTAAATCACCTAATGGAGAGGGGTGTCTCTAGGGTCCCTATAAAATAACTCCAGGCCTACCCCGTCATACGGGTGCGTCCTATCCATATCATCTGGGGGACGGAGAGAAAGAACAGAAACATACACGACAGTTGTGAGGACTATCCCGTGGTGCTCAGCAGGGAGGTACTACAACACCCAGGCGCTAGTAGGTAGGCACTGATTTCCACCTGCAAAGGGAACTCTGGAGGTGCCTTCGGACCGGCCGGTCTCAGCCAGCCCTGTTAGCAGTGCTCTGGATTGTGGATGCCGAAGCCTTCAGTAAAGAGGTAAAGAGACTGCAACCCTGTGTCCTCGTTATTTACCGCGACCTACACCACCACCTACACCTTTTATTGGGCGCCCCTTAGCAGGACCACGGACCGGGTCGGGCCACCGTGACATCCTCAGAACCGAGAGACCCGGTACCGAGTACCCCGTCGTCCTGCGTCTGGGGGCTGCTCCATTCACCATAGTGGAGTTTGGAGTGTGACTGTTCGAGGTTGTGGACAGGGGTCTTTTATACTGATAACAAGTTCAAACAGGAGCCATTACTACAGGTAATGAGTGGAGGACAGAGGAGCCTCTTAAAGAAGAGGTTACAGGTCTGTGAGAGCCAGAAATCTTGCATGTTTTTAGGTGACCAAATACTTATTTTCCACCATAATTTGCTAAATAAATCTTGCCAAGTCAGACAAGGTGATTTTCTGGATTTGTTTTCTCATTTTGACTCACATAGTTGTGGTCTATCTATGATGTCAATTACAGGCCTCTCTCATCTTTTTAAGTGGGAGAACTGGCACAATTGGTCGCTGACTAAATAATTTTTTTCCCAACTGTACATTACATTACTGATCCTGAGTTACATCCTGTATTATACTCCAGAGCTGCACTCACTATTCTGCTGGTGGAGTCACTGGGTACATACATTACATTACTGATCCTGTACTGATCCTGTATTATACTCCAGAGCTGCACTCAATATTCTGCTGGTGCAGTCACTGTGTACATACATTACATTACTAATCCTGTACTGATCCTGTGTTACATCCTGTATTATATTCCAGAGCTGCACTCACTATTCTGCTGGTGCAGTCACTGTGTACATACATTAAATTTCTGATCCTGTATTGATCCTGGGTTACATCCTGTATTATACGCCAGAGCTGCACTCACTATTCTGCTGGTGCAGTCACTGTGTACATACATTACATTACTGATCCGGTGTTACCTCCTGTATTATACTCCAGAGCTGCACTCACTATTCTGCTGGTGCAGTCACTGTGTACATATACTACATTACTGATCCTGAGTTACATCCTGTATTATACTCCAGAGCTGCACTCACTATTCTGCTGGTGCAGTCACTGTGTAGATAAATTACGTTACTGATCCTGAGTTACATCATGTATTATAACCCAGAGCTGCACTCACTATTCTGCTGGTGCAGTCACTGTGTACATACATTACATTACTGATCCTGAGTTACATCTTGTATTATACCCCAGAGCTGCACTCACTATTCTGCTGGTGCAGTCACTGTGTACATACATTACATTACTGACCCTGAGTTACATCCTGTATTATACTCCAGAGCTGCACTCACTATTCTGCTGGTGCAGTCACTGTGTACATACATTACATTACTGATCCGGAGTTACCTCCTGTATTATACCCCAGAGCTGCACTCACTCATTTGCTAATAAGTAAATTAAATGTATTATATTCTTGCTGCTTTGACAATGTTCCAATGTTCAGAACCTGATTCATTTCTTGCCCGACGTCGGCTCAGTGTTTCCTCTGCGGATTAGGATTCTGAGAATTATAATCTTTATCTTAATCTGATGGAGGAAACCTGGTATATGAGCTGCTTGCATCATCATTGATGATACTGTAAGATTAGTGGTGAGGTGCACACCGAGGGGCCACAATACGTACACCCCATAATCAGGAGCCTCGCACGTCATCGCTCCCTATCATCAAGACCTACGTGAATAATGCCGATTTTCATAAATCAGACGCTTTGTTTTTAAAGTAAAGGTGATTAAAAATTTTTATCCACACTGATAGAAAACAAATAAAAACTATATACACAACGCGTTTCAGCTGTTTGGAGCCTTCTTCAGGTGTTTATCAATACAAATACACCTGAAGAAGATTCCAAACAGTCGAAACGCGTTCATCTAACACATCGCCACTTAGTAAATCTGTAAAAACTACGAGTCTCAGTTATTAAAAAAAGAAAAAAAAATGCCCAATAGAAAAACTTAATTTGATGCCTATAGCAAACAACAGCAGAGTTTTCATTTTTTTACAGTTTAGGAAGAGAAACCTGATTCCTATGGGCAAAACCAGAAACATTTACTATTAGAAGCTTTTCATAAAGGACGCCCGGTGTTAGCAAATGTGTCTACTACTGGGCAAATTAATTTGACTTACAAAAAATGTTTTTTTTAAATCTATGTGATGTTATTATCGTTCTGAATGTTTTACTTTACTAATTAAATACTTCATTGATGGAATTAATGGTAACTAGCTCTCATTAATAATGAGTATATTAATTAGATGACAAGGGCTATGCTCAACTTTGGAAGCGATTTGGAGGGTATTCTCTATCTGACAGATACAGTAGGTGATATCTTCAATACTTGAGAATACCCTTTTTCATTAATGGAAGCTTACTTTAATTGAAAAAAGATGTACCAAATAAAATATATACAGGCGCTTCTCACAAAATTAGAATATCATCAAAAAGGTTAATTTATTTCAGTTCTTCAATACAAAAAGTGAAACTCATATTATATAGAGTCATTATGCACAGAGTGATCTATTTCACATGGTTATTTCTGTTAATGTTGATGATTATGGCTTACAGCCAATGAAAACCCAAAAGTCATTATCCCAGTAAATTAGAATACTTTATAACACCAGCTTGAAAAATGATTTTAAAATCCTAATTGTTGGCCTACTGAAATGTATGTTCAGTAAATGCCCTCAATACTTCTCCTTTTGCATCAATTACTGCATCAATGCGGCGTGGCAGGGAGGCGATCAGCCTATGGCACTGCTGAGGGGTTATGGAAGCCCAGGTTGCTTTGATAGCAGCCTTCAGCTCATCTGCATTGTTGGGTCTGGTGTCTCATCTTCCTCCTGACAATATCCCATGGATTCTCTATGGGGTTAAGGTCAGGCGAGTTTGCTGGACAATCAAGCCCAGTGATACTATTGTTTGTACACCAGGTATTGGTACTTTTGGCAGTGTGGACAGGGGCCAAGTCCTGCTGGAGAATGACATTTCCATCTACAAAAAGCTTGTCGGCAGAGGGAAGCATGAAGTGCTCTAACATGTCCTGGTAGACGGCTGTGCTGACTTTGGTCTTGATAAAACACAGTGGACCTACACCAGCAGATGGCATGGCTCCCCAAACCATCACTGATTGTGGAGACTTCACACTAGACCTCAAGCAGCTTGGATTGTGGCCTCTCCACTCTTCCTCCAGACTCTGGGACCTTGATTTCCAAATGAAATGCAAAATTTACTTTCATCTGAACACAACACCTTTGACCACTGAGCAACAGTCTGGTTCTTTTCCTCCTTGGCCCAGGTAAGACGCTTCTGGCTTTGTCTATTGGTCATGAGTGGCTGACACAAGGAATGCATTACTCATAGCTCATGTTCTGGATACGTCTGTGTGTGGTGGCTCTAGAAGCAATGACTCCAGCAGCA
This sequence comes from Ranitomeya variabilis, assembly GCF_051348905.1. Lineage (NCBI taxonomy): Eukaryota > Metazoa > Chordata > Amphibia > Anura > Dendrobatidae > Ranitomeya > Ranitomeya variabilis. The sequence continues at coordinate 51,257,146 of NC_135236.1, forward strand.
GTCCACTCCTTGTAAATCTCCCCCAAATTTTTGAATGGTCTTTTCTTAACAATCCTTTCCATGCTGCGGTTATCCCGGTTGCTTGTGCACCTTTTTCTACCACACTTTTTCCTTCCACAACTTTCCATTAATATGCTTGGATACAGCACTTCCAGCTTCTTTAGCAATGACCTTTTGTGGCTTCCTCTCCTTGTGGAGTGTGTCAATGACTGACTTCTGGACATCTGTCACGTCAGCAGTCTTCCCCATGATTGTGGAGCTACTGAAACAGACTAAGGGACCTTATTAAACGCTTAGGAAGCCTTTGCAGGTGTTTTTTTTTGTTAATTCTAATATACTGAGATAATGACTTTTGGCTTTTCATTGGCTGTAAGCCATAATCATCAACATTAACAGAAATAAACACTTGAAATAGATCACTCTGTAATGACTATTAAATATTTGAGTGTCACTTCTTGTATTGAAGAACTGAAATAAATTAATTTTATGATGATATTCTAATTTTGTGAGAAGCACTTGTATATATTTTATCTGGCATATGGGAAAGAAATGGAAAGCGTTTTTTTTTTATCTGACATAAAATAAGTTTAAGGTTGCATGTCTCGCGGCTGGACACAACACATGCAGGGATTTCCTGCTTGTTAGGCAATCACCGCATGTGTTCCGGCTGTCGAACAGCAGCGAGACATGCACCAGCGGGGACTCGAGTATATTTTTCGAGCACGCCGAAGACACTTAATTATGACTAGAGCATGCTCAGATAACACCTTATCCCAGCACGCTCGCTCATTGAATATGTCTGCTACTGACTTCTATTAGGGCTTAATGTAAACATATGTCGTGTTACAATAAAAGAGAATTGCTGCTGCGTAACACTTGTCGCCGTGTAGTCCCGCCTTAGATGAAACGTCCCTCCATATGTATTTTAGTTTGAACAATTGAATTAAAAAAAGTTTAGTCAACTATGATACATGTATACAAAAGAGATACTTTTGGCACACAAACAAAACTATTCAAACCCAAATTATGTTTATGAGCAAAATGTACAAACTTTCTGCTGTTATAAAGGAATCAAACAAGAACAATGTAAATAGCTCAGCACAATTGATATAACAAGTGGTTTCTACGAATTCGCAGCAAAATGCCACTTTTAGTTATTTTCATATAACCGGACGTTTTGACCTCCAGTTTACTAATTGTTTGGGGTTTTTTGTTGCAATTTTCTTGGTCAAGTCCCACCAAATTTTTTTTAATGTGGTTCAAGTCAGGCAATTGTGAAGGCCACTTCTTCTGAAACTAAACCTTGGAGTACTTTGAGGGATGTTTGTTATTATTGTCGCGTTGGAAGGTTCAAGGATGCCTAAGCCTCTTCACAGGAGGCAAGATGTTTTCTTCCAGCATTTTTTGATGCTTGATTGAATCCAGTTTTTCCCTCACAGGCTGTAGGTTTACAGTGTCAGAGGAAGCAAAGCAACTCCAGAGAATTACCGAGCGACTGCTGTGCTTTACTGTACTCATCACTGATCCACCCCCATGATTCACTGTAGGCATCACTGAGCCTCCACCATGCTTCACTAGTCATCACCGAGTCATTGTTGTGCTCCACTCTAGTCATCACCGAACCATTGTTGTGATCCAGTCTAGTCATTGCCAAGTTTCCATGCTTTAATGTAGGCATCAGCAAGAAACTGCCATTATTCAATGTAGACATCACCGAGCCAACACCATTGACTGTAGGTACCATGGAGCCACTGCCATGCTTCGCTGTAAGCATCATTAATCTGCCACTATGTCACTATAGGCATCACTGAGCCACAGCTGTTCTTCACTGTAAGCATAACCGAGCCACTGCAATTCTTCACTCTAGAGATCACCAAGCCACCTCTATGATTTACTGTAGGTATCACGGAGCCTCCTCCATGCTTCACTGTGGATATCATCAAACCACCATCATAATTTACTGTTGACATTACCAAGCCACCATTGCACTTAATTTTAGGCATTATCGAGCCACCACCATGCTTCACTGTAGGTAGTGTGTGTTTTTTTAAGTGCATGCTTCATTTTTTCCTCTTCCTGACATTCCGCTGATTTAAAGACCCCAAATGTTGAAGGTTTTTCATCTCTCAACAGAACAGAATCCCAAACTTCTGTGACTTAACTATTTGATTCTCAGCATATTGTAACTGACTTTTTTTTGGCTTTCTGGTATGTATACGTAAGTCTTGGAATTTGGTCAAAGAGACCTTTAAAGTTTAGTGTGTGACTTACTGTGAAAACGAACACCATTGTCTGCTGTTACCATATCTTGCTGCAGCTTTTGCAGTCACTTGTGGGGGTTTTTGCAAGATGCCTCTTCAAGAATCTGGTGACAGCTTTCTTTCTCTGCTTTCCTGGTAGTGTAGCCAGTGTTCATTTAACTATGAACTTGTGAACGCTGCTTGCAGCCATATTTCTAGAAACTTTCAAAGCGTTTGTATGTTTTTGTATCATTATACGGATATATACATACTTTTTGGAGCACTCTCTTTACAACTCAACAATTTTAGTGTACCAGAGGCCATTGCCCATGCGAAATAGGCTAAGATTCCATCATATACATCATGTATATAGCAAGTCATAACAGCCAGAGGGGCAGCTGGTCATACCAGCCAGAGGGGCTCTTCTAAGTATTAAAGACGTTTGTCATTAATGATGTTAATAATTCTGAGTCTACTCATTAAAAATGTCATTTTGTGGCTATTTTGGAGAAACCATTTGTTATATTATCTTTTGTTGAGCTATTTCCATTGTTATTGTTTGATTGGATGTCGTATGTCAGAATAGAAGTGATATTAAAAAAATGACTTTCACGCTTTACTGTACACAAAAGTGATTAATACATTTATGTTTGTAGATCTACATTATTAATAATAATAATAATAATAATAATAATAATATTTTTTTCTTTTTTGTTCAGAAAGCAATTGTGTATGTGACGATTTTGGTAATTAAAGGGTTTTGGGTTCTTTTTTTTCTGCTACAACATTGCCTTACAAGTTGTCCTTTCTGATTTTTCTTTTTAAATCTACCACGTCGATTCGATATCTTGCACTAGTGAAGGCTGTTTTGCTTCATGAAAGTTGCAATATATAGGTCCTATATTTTTCTCAATATATGGGTACTATATGTGCCATGTAAAACAATTCTGCATAACTGTTGCTTATATGACGGGAGTGAATACATCAATGCCTTCCATTTTTAGATGCAGTGTTGTACTCTGTAGTGCAGTATTTATTCCCCCCACGCCATAAGCTCCCTAGTTGTACTGTTTTATCTTGATTTTGCTAATCTTGGTACACATCAACTTACATTACCGCATCTTAAAAAAGAACCTTAAACCAAGTCAAAAGTGTTCAGGTTTTACTCTTAATCTATTTGCGCTAAATATTTAGCTTTTTTCTTTTTTAAAATCGGACATACGGTTCCAGAGATACGGCACTTTTATTCAGTGCTACTTCTTCTGGTCTTTACAAAGGGGGCGTGGCTCACAGGGTAATTATGCAGAGGAGCGTTAAGACACGCCCCAGAGGATCCTGTTTGTCACACCACTATAAAGACCCATATCTCTGGAACCGTATGGCGGATTTTAAAGAAACAAAAAATGGAATACTCAAAAGGAGCAGCGGGAATAAAATAACTGCTCACTTTTGACCTTTTGACAGGTCCTCTATAAATATGCTCCCTCTTTCCTGTCCTAAAATTGCCATTATATTTCTGATCTCCCTCCTAGTATCAAAACCATTGGAGCAGCTGGAGATAGGGGTTATTTCTTTTTTGTATGTGGGCATTTAGGGTGATTAATTTCACTTACAGGGTGATGCTGGTGCTGACAGTCCTCCTTCTGGGACAATGTTGTTGCTGGTGACAGGTTTTGTGTCTGGCAGGGAAAGGGGGACAGGCCTGGCCACAGGTGCGGGGGGTGGCAGCAAAAAGGAACCCGACATTTTCCCCTGGGCCCCGCTGCTGGGCTGCGGACAACATAAATAACAAACGAGAGTAAACGGAGCTCATGATGGCCCCTCGCCCGCACACTCCCTAATCCATCCTATGCCCAAAAACTGCGGGAAGCCGTGGGAACAAAAATGTAAAAACGTGAAATTAAAAAATAAAAATTATATTAAAAAAAATGTGTTTTTTTTTATCCTTTCACTAGAAATCTAACAATATTCACAAATAACTCCTACATAAATACATTCTGTCATTTCTTTTACCAGAGCAGTAAACCCAAAGCAGAAAATGAAATCTGTTTACAAATGGAAATATATAGAAAAATAAATGGCAAATAGATGATTGACAACATGAAGCAAGTAGTAAAAAAAAATAAAAAAAATAAAATAAATGAAATAAAACTGTGATTGAAAAGCGCCACAGGTTTTCTGGATAAGAAGAAGAGCTGACAATCTTAGTTTTTTGTAATATGGGGAGATCTTATACATAAACGTGTTAGTGATAAATGCCTTGTACAGCACCCCGAGCTCTATAAACTGTATACAACACAAAATAACAAAATTTCCCATACAAGCCATGTATACCATATAAAGCAAAGAGAAGAACCATTACTGAACCATAAGACGTGTGAGAATGCTTTACAGCTCTGTAAGTTATGACGGAGTGCACACGTGTTTGTTAGGCAATTCCTGCATATGTTGCGCCTGTCGAGACATGGAGCCGTGGGAACTCGAACATGGTATTCGAGCACACTGAAGTCACTCGGTTAGCACTCGAGCATGCTCGGATAACACCTTATCCAAGCATGTTCGCTCATCACGAGTTCTGAGGTATGCACGTAACTAAGTGCAAAAATGAAAAAAAAAAAATAAGGGTGTGTTCTACGTACTGTATATGCCAATTAATCGGTTTATTATTTTGCTCATTTTTCATTGTGGAGTGGTCCCTGCACTAATAGATGGGATAGATGTATTTATACGGCTCCTATTTTCAATCATTTATCGCAAATGTGCAGGCTGGTTTATAAGATGATCATAATGGCATACACATAGCCTACTGATATTAATATGGTTGATGGTATGTGCACATGTTGGATATTTCTGCACTAAAAACGCTGTAGTTTACAGAACATGCAAAATGAATGAGATTTGTGAATTTTCATTCACACGATGCTTATTTATTTTCCTTGCAGGTTCAAATATGTCATTTTTTCAGCATTTTTCACCAATCCAAATGAATAAGTTAAAAAATGCAGAAAAAACGCACATATTACACAACTTGTGCATATACCCTAAGTGTATTGCTATCGTGTTGCTAAAATAATGATTTTCTTATGACATTCATATGATGCTGAAACTACAGTGCTTTGAAAAATTATTCATGCCCCGCGTACTTTTCCAGTTTTTCATGTTACACCCGCAAATTTAAAAAAATTTATTATATTGTGATTTTATGTGATGCCAACAGAAAGTAACAAGTATTTGTGAAGTGTAAAATAAAGGATACAGGGTTATCTAATTATTTCAAAAATATAAATCTGAAAATTGTGACGTGCATTTTTATTCATGCCCCTGTAGTCTGATACCCCTTAAATAAAATCCTGAGAGATAAATTACCTCCAGATGTCACATTATTAGTAAACTGTATGTAATTTATTCTCAGTATAACTACAGCTGATGGCCTCAGAGGTTTGTTTGAGAACATAAATGATCCAACAGCATCATGAAAACCAAGGAGCTCACCAGACAGGTCAGGGATAAAGTTGTGGAGAAGAGTAAAGCAAGGTTAGGTTGTAAAAAATAGCCCAAGCTCTGAATATCTCACAGAGCACCATTCAAAAATCATCCAAAAGTGAAAACCTACCAAGACATGGTCGTCCACTTTAACAGTCATCTCAAGCAAAGAGAGCATTTACTAGAGAAGCAGCCATGACCAATTGAATAGTGTAAATCACAGCATACATGGCCCGGTCACAGTCCAGACCTAAATCCCAGTGAGACTCTGTGACGAGACTTGAAAATTACTGTTCACAGACGCCTCCTTCCAACTTCACTGAGCGAGTGTGCAAAGAAGAAGAGGCAAAAATGTCACCTGTAGATGTGCAAAGCTGGTAGAGACCGACCCCAAAAGACTGCAGCAGCAATTACAGCGAGAGGTGGTCCTACAAAGTATTGACTCAAGGGGGCTGAATACAAATGCACGTCACAATTTTCAGATTAATTTTTTAAAAATATTTAGAAAACCCTGTATCATTTCCTTTACACCTCACAATGTAACATGAAAAAATGTGGAAAAGTTCTCGGGGTCTGAATACTTTTTCGGGGCAATGAATACCAATTTTAGACTAGGGCTACAAAGCACCTAAGATTTGTGCACATTGCCAAGTAGTAGATGTGCTGTGACCCAGAAATTGTCACAACACACAAGCCAGAAATCTGAATCTGCTGTTCAGCCTTCATTAGGTTGCAATGTATCCCATAAACCATGTAGCCCTATCCTTACAAGGCAGGAAAACAGCAGCCAAAAATTAGCATTCGATATTGACTTCAATCAATATACCATAGCTTATGATTAAACTTTTCTTTAAATAAAAATGACACAAAGAGGCTAATTCATCAAGAACTTTATGCTGGAAAACTGGGGTAGAAAAGCCACAAAGTTTTGTGCAACACAGTTTTGCAAAAAATGTTGCGACTTTCTTTTTCTTTTTTGTGCTAGCTCTATCAGCGTTTTGTGGCCAGACAGGATCACTGTAATTTCCACCCTATGGCACCCTGTGCCATATTCATTGAGCCCCCCCCCAAAGTCTGCCGCTTTTTTCCATTTTACACTTCATCAATCCATTGCAGAATTAGTCACATTTGTTATTTTTGGAGCACAATATATGAAATCTCTGCTTGCAGTGCAATTGGACGAGTCTTCTCTGGGGGTGTGTTTTTTCTCCCCTCTACTCCAAACACTAGCAATCACAGCTTGTCAGCTGATCTAACTGATCTCGGGGGGGGGGGGTGTTTCTCACCTCTATCCTAGACACTACCAATCACAGCTTGGCAGCCGATCTAGATGATCTTCGGGGGCGTGTTTTTTCTCCCACTACATCCTAGACACTACCAATCACAGCTTGACTGCTGATTTAGATGATCTCTGAAGGCATGTTCTTTCTCCCCTCTATCCCAGACTCTACCAATCACAGCTTGGCATCTGATCTACCTGATCTCTGGGGGCGTGTTCTTTCTCCCCTCTATCCAAGACACTACCAATCACAGCTTGACAGCTAATCTAGCTGATCTCTGGGGGCGTGTTCTTTCTCCCCTGTATCCCAGACACTACCAATCACAGCTTGGCAGCTGATCTAGCATTCTCAGCTGTGTTTGGCTGCATCTGGGAGGGATAAAAGCACACGCCTCCAGAGAAGACTGATGTGGGGCAGCACTGTGGCGCAGTGGATAGCACAGCAGCCTTGCAGTGCTGGAGTCCTGGGTTCAAGCCCCACTAAGGACAACATCTGCAAAGAGTTTGTATGTTCTCTCTGTGTTTGCGTGGGTTTCCTCCAGGCACTCCGGTTTCCTCCCACATTCCAAAGACATACTGATAGGGAATTTAGATTGTGAGCCCCAACGGGGACAGTGACGATAATGTGTGCAAACTGTAAAGCGCTGCGGAATATGTTAGCGCTATATAAAAATAAAGATTATTATTTATTAAAGATGTGAATATCTCTGCAATGGAGTGGCACAGCACAAAGCAGAAAAAAACAGCCCGATCAGGGGAGCTCAATGATATTTCCAAGTTGTTTATTTCATTTTTTTGTCCAAGAGTCATATGTCTTGACAAATTCCCACATAGTTTTCTTTAATGAAATGTGGAAGGATTTTATAAAAATAAAACTAATAAATTAAGATTATATAGTGTTTTTCTTTTGTAATCACAAAAACAATGAAAACTTATTTATATCATGTCAGAAATAAAGATATAATTTGACGCTGTTAAATGGTAAAAAAAAAACATGAAACAATTTTTTACTGGGAATTGTAAAAAAATAAAATGTTTGAGAAATAATTAAAACAACTGCATGTGTGTACACACTTTTACTGATATTACCTCTTGCCCCTCTTACCAATTCCTTGCACTTGTCATGTATAGAAAATTTGAAGTCCGTATTCTGTCTGTGTAAATCTCATTATTAGTAACTTAATAACCAGAGGGTGCTACTCACCTGCCCTGCTCCCTGCCCAGAGGTGTCTGAACAGACAAACTGGACAAACTCTTTGAGGGAGTCCTGGCTATGGTGATGATGATGATAGCGTATTGTTGGGTGGGTAAAGTAGGGGCTGGATTGCTGGATAATGGACGTTGAAGGGAAGTGTATAGTAGATGCTGATGCCCGGGGACTCCCTGTAGAGGAAACAAGATTTTGATTGCTTAAAGACATAGTGTTAACAAAAGAATATCACATTTGTTGTGACTTTTGGGGACAATTTTTGTTTTTACTCAAATACATATATGTGTGGCTTAAAAAAATTTTTTTGCAATCGGATTTCATTAAAAATTTTGCCCCGTCTGCCTTCTACAGCCTTTATGTTGTACTGGCTATTACTGGCTGCAGAATAAGCTAAGTGAAAATCCATTAGCGAGCTCGTTCTGACAGTCTTATGGGACAGTTTTGTAGAAGTGCGAATAAAAGTCAAAAAGTGCAAATTTTTTAACAAGATCTAATTGCAAAAATTAATTTTAGCCCCAAATGGAAAAAAATATGTTCCCAGAGGTGGATTTTTCATTTTTGCTCTTTCTTTTTTTTTCCACTTTCTTTTTCCAAGAGTCATAACTTTTTTTTAATTTTTCCATCAATAGGGCTGTGTGAGAGCTTGTTTTTGCTTGGCAAACTAGCTGTTTTATTGCTAGCAATTTGGGCTACATATGACATTTTGATCACTTTTTATTGCATTTTTTATGGAGAAGCAGTGAACATAAAACCCCTTAATTCTACAGTTTTTCTTTTTTTTTATTCTTGTTATGACTTTTACTGTAAATTTCTTTTTATTTATTTTTTTATAGTCCCCTTAGAAGACTTAATCTTGCAATCGTCTAGTTGTTGGTACTATATATCGCAATGGTATAATACTACAGCATCTTGTGAAAATCTCGCCCTGTGAAGCTCAGCCGGTAGCTGAGCTTCGTAGCAGTAGCAAGATGGCAGTGACGAATGCCCTGTGATCGCGTCTCGGGGGGGGGAATGATGGGAGTCGGTGTTCGCCTGCAGCGGTTCACATATTGACAGCAATGTATAAATGATTGACAACCACAGATTTAGCCCTTACCTGGTCTCACTCCAGCCAGCACGGGGAGGGGATGATGGGTGAATGCCATGCGAGAAGAGCTGGTCTGGCAGTATTCTAGCTTGCCTGACTTCTTAAGAGATCCAGGGCCTGGAGAGGAAAACATGGTTAAAAAAATAATCTAATTTTTCTTTTAGTAAACAACTTATTCCATCACTACAAAATTCCTGAAAATAAAGATGTATGTCATACTACAACATCTAAAGCATCTGCTCCGGAGAGTGAGGGGCCATCAGGTCTATTATCATCAATTTAGGGACAGTGCAACTTCATACTACTTACCTAAACTAAGTCCCCATACACATTAGACGAATGTCGGGTAAATCCGCCAATGTTGACAGGTTTATCCAACAGTCTAATGTGTGTGGAGGCGCCGGACAACTGATGGTTGGGGGAAAAGATGTCTGATTTTGGACTGCCGATAGCATTGTTCTCCTGGAGATAAGACGTCGGCAGAAGTATCAGTCAGCAGCTTATTCTTTGGTTATCACAGGAGCGATCGGTCGAAAGTGCAATCATGCGAATGGGAAAGTCGGCTGAGATGACTTTCAGCCGAACAATAGGTCAAAGCATCGTTCAGCCATCATCTTTCTAATGTATGTGGCCGGGTTTACTCTGCAAGCTCATTATGTGTTTTTTTTTATGTCCGTTTATTATGCCATGTCTCTTGTCTTATATACAGTATATGTCTTCCTTCACAGGGCTGTGGAGTCGGAGTCGTGGATTCGGAGTCAGTGTCCACTTAGGTGGAGTCGGTATAAAATGTCCTAAAATCTATAATAAATTGAGTACAGTAGTACAATGCAGGATATGATGTCATTTTTTAATAAGAATTTGGGAAAGTTATGACATGTCCTATAAATGTCTGTTCTGTTCCTGATCTAAGCATCTCGGCTTTTAGTTGAGATGAATCTGTGCTGCACTTTATGTACATGCTCAGTAGTGACCAGTGCTGTGGAGTCGTAGAGGAGATGAATCTGTGCTGTACTTTATGTACATGCTCAGTAGTGACCAGTGCTGTGGAGTCATAGCTGAGATGAATCTGTGCTGCACTTTATGTACATTCTCAGTAGTGACCAGTGCTGTGGAGTCGGAGAGGAGATGAATCTGTGCTGCACTTTATGTACATGCTCAGTATTGACCAGTGCTGTGGAGTCAAAGCTGAGATGAATCTGTGCTGCACTTTATGTACATGCTCAGTAGTGACCAGTGCTGTGGAGTTGGAGATGAGATGAATCTGTGCTGCACTTTATGTGCATGCTCAGTAGTGACCAGTGCTGTGGAGTCATAGATGAGATGAATCTGTGCTGCACTTTATGTACATGCTCAGTAGTGACCAGTGCTGTGGAGTCATAGCTGAGATGAATCTGTGCTGCACTTTATGTACATTCTCAGTAGTGACCAGTGCTGTGGAGTCGGAGATGAGATGAATCTGTGCTGCACTTTATGTACATGCTCAGTAGTGACCAGTGCTGTGGAGTCGTGGATGAGATGAATCTGTGCTGTACTTTATGTACATGCTCAGTAGTGACCAGTGCTGTGGAGTCATAGATGAGATGAATCTGTGCCACACTTTATGCACATGCTCAGTAGTGACCAGTGCTGTGGAGTCATAGATTAGATGAATCTGTGCTACACTTTATGTACATGCTCAGTAGTGACCAGTGCTGTGGAGTCATGGATGAGATGAATCTGTGCTGCACTTTATGTACATGCCCAGTAGTGAGGCAGTGCTGTGGAGTCATAGATGAGATGAATCTGTGCTGCACTTTATGTACATGCTCAGTAGTGACCAGTGCTGTGGAGTCATAGATGAGATGAATCTGTGCTGCACTTTATGTACATGCTCAGTAGTGACCAGAGCTGTGGAGTCATAGATGAGATGAATCTGTGCTGCACTTTATGTACATGCTCAGTAGTGACCAGTGCTGTGGAGTCATAGATGAGATGAATCTCTGCTGCACTTTATGTACATGCTCAGTAGTGACCAGTGCTGTGGAGTCGTAGTTCAGATGAATCTGTGCTGCACTTTATGCACAAGCTCAGTAGTGAGGCAGTGCTGTGGAGTTGGAGTCAGGGAAGATGAGGAGTAGGAGGCTTGGCTTACCAACTCCATAGCCCTCTTTCTTCAGATACTTTGCAAATTGCCTCTTCGGAGAGGAGGAGGACTAGAACTCTAATGCCACCTATTGAAAGTAGCTATCTTAAGAGCCAAAATCACCCCTTTAACTAGCCTTGCCACAATAATTAGGATAATAGCCAAACAAGAATCTCAATTTGCAGACACAAATGTGTTGCCCTTCATCAGTGCAAAGTGTGAGATCTGATTTGGCTAGGTGAGAATCTCCTGGCCAGGATTGAAGTGATTAAAATGATATTTGGGGATGAAGAAATCCGTCTTGTGGTTCTTGTGTAATCAGTGTTAGAAGTTTTCAGTTAATGAGATGCCCGTGCCTCGGGGTGGACTGTAGGCAGAGTCTTGTCTTCCTGCTCTAGGAACATGCTTGTGCTTCAGGGCGGCCTGTGGGTAGATCTCTTCTTGGCTTCTCTGGCCTAGAGCACCAAGATAAGACCCTGCCTATAGTTCCACCCCGAAATATTGCCTTGCGCAGGCATGTACTCCGGAGGACAAAGAATGAACTTCAATCCAATATTGCGGCCAGCATGCAGCCAGCGGGTAAGGAAAGGGTGAATCAAACACCCGAAAACCCCGCCCATATGACCCAAAACTGGTCCCGCCAAATTCAGGTGACAGGTTCCCTTTAACTGAAAACTTCTAACACTGATTACACAAGAACCACAGGGCAGATTTCTTCAGCCCAGGTATCATTTTAATCAGTATAACAGCACCAACCTGACAGGGTCTGTAGTTTACTTAGCAAAATCCTGGTGACAGGTTCACTTTAAAAGTCTATTGTCATGTGTCACTCTCCACAAGAAGAAAGGTTACCCCTTGATACAGACACTTTCTAACATCACTGATTTTTTTTTTAGCCATTAAAATATATCATATCTACATAGTTATTATTTTTTTTCTTTTCAGTAAAATTCACAGGAGCTTATCCAAAAAAAATAGTTTCATCCAGAAAAAAAGCAGATAATTTTTCTTATGTATACTGTCCTCTGTATACATCCATATGCAATCCGTACGGCAATTTGAGGTTATTCATCAGCAAGAATAAAATAAAGACCATAAACAGCTTCCTATGTTAATATCTGCAATGTATTCATAAAAATCGGACGCTATACAGCTGATGTGTATGGGATCGGAATTTTTTTGCTCATCCATAGACATAAATAAGTCCTGGGAATATGAGCCCTATGTCCTTGTCGCCTCCAGTTATTTTTTATCGGTACTGCAGCACCACCTTCTGGCACATAATGGTTCCTACAGGGTTTTCTGAATAAAAGGAAATTCTTTAAAATTTTATAGATTTTTTTTTTCTTTTCCAATTTATGCTTTGGGGTTTTTTTTTCAAAAAAGCTATTTTTTGTATATTTAGAGCAATGTCATGACTTACTATAAAAAAAAGTTCAAGGAATATCAGTAGGCAAAGAGCATATGTAGCTATATCATTGGTTTTAGACCCACACTTGCCGATCACAATCTGTGACCAAACATCTTTGCTGTCCGCTAAGCTTAAAAAACATTTACATAAACGTCCTTAACTTTCTAAATGCTGTCTTATTTTGTCGCTTTGATTATATCTCACACGTGGCAGATTTGTTGCAAACATTTCCATTTATGTGTAAAGACAATGAATTTTTGCAAGACTATGTAAATGAATAGTAGCAGCGCAGAATTTTCTGCCAGAAATCTGCCATATGTGAATATAACCGTAGTGTGTTCCCCTGGTATTCATTAATCTAAAGTGAATGTGTTGTCAGAAAATGACCCATTGCTAAATTTTTATTATCAGGTTTTTGTGTTAGATGTTTTCTTCTTTCTTTTTTCAAATTTTTTTTATACATCACGATTAAAAAAAAAAATTGAAATCTTGAAATTTTCACATTGTCTACTCGAGGTTTATTAGACTCATACTTACTATCGATTCAGGAAAAGTTGACAGCAGTTTATATTCAGTAGATAACACAGGATCCACCATTCACAATAGGTGATGTCACAGCTCACCTCCTCCTCCTGTACAATGACTGATAACACCTCTATATACAGTAGATAACACAGGATCCACCATTCACAATAGGTGATGTCACAGCTCACCTCCTCCTCCTGTACAATGACTGATAACACCTCTATATACAGTAGATAACACAGGATCCACCATTCACAATAGGTGATATCACAGCTCACCTCCTCCTCCTGTACAATGACTGATAACACCTCTATATACAGTAGATAACACAGGATCCACCATTCACAATAGGTGATGTCACAGCTCTCCTCCTCCTCGTCCTGTACAATGACTGATAACACCTCTATATACAGTAGATAACACAGGATCCACCATTCACAATAGGTGATGTCACAGCTCACCTCCTCCTGTACAATGACTGATAACACCTCTATATACAGTAGATAACACAGGATCCACCATTCACAATAGGTGGTGTCACAGCTCACCTCCTCCTCCTGTACAATGTCTGATAACACCTCTATATACAGTAGATGACACAGGATCCAGCAGTCACAATAGGTGATGTCACAGCTCACCTCCTCCTCCTGTACAATGACTGATAACACCTCTATATACAGTAGATAACACAGGATCCACCATTCACAATAGGTGATGTCACAGCTCACCTCCTCCTCCTGTACAATGACTGATAACACCTCTATATATAGTAGATAACACAGGATCCACCATTCACAATAGGTGATGTCACAGCTCACCTCCTCCTGTACAATGACTGCTAACACCTCTATATACAGTAGATAACACAGGATCCACTATTCACAATAGGTGATATCACAGCTCACCTCCTCCTCCTGTATAATGACTGATAACACCTCTACATACAGTATATAACACAGGATCCACCATTCACAATAGGTGATGTCACAGCTCACCTCCTCCTCCTGTACAATGACTGCTAACACCTCTATATACAGTAGATAACACAGGATCCACTATTCACAATAGGTGATGTCACAGCTCACCTCCTCCTCCTGTACAATGACTGATAACACCTCTATATACAGTAGATAACACAGCATCCACCATTCACAATAGGTGATGTCACAGCTCACCTCCTCCTCCTGTATAATGACTGATAACACCTCTATATACAGTAGATAACACAGGATCCACCATTCACAATAGATTATGTCACAGCTCACCTCCTCCTCCTGTACAATGACTGATAACGCCTCTATATACAGTAGATAGGAAAGGATCCACTAATCACAGCTCACCTCCTCCCCTTTCCTTTACAATGTCCTTTATGTTGTCCTATACATGTTCATTAGTTGCATCAATACATCAGATAGGGTAGGAGTCTGTTCTTTGCTGCTAATGTACGTGTTCACTTCTTGAAACAACAGAAAGTATTAGTCTAAAAAAAAAAGCCCTAGTGGCCGGTGTAAGAATTGCAAGATTTCTAATCTGTATTTTTAATAAAGGTTTTAGATATGCAACTAACAACATTGACAAAACTTAAAAAATAATACATAAAATAAAATCTGATGTGAAGTATATTTCTGAGGACACATAGCTTGTAAAGCGACCACTACAGTAGTGTTATTGTAGCTGATAACCCCGAGTCTGGACTTACCTGTATCCACATCATTCGGCCACACGCTGGCTTGGCTGCCCCCGGCTGCAGGGGATCGGCCTGTGCCCGGGTAAAACACGTCGTCCACCGGGCTCTCTAACTCACTGTCGTCCAAGGACTTGGGGCGCTTTGTAGTGCTGGGAGACAGTAACAAAGGGAACCATTCAGGTTTAGTCTCACAGTTCAGGGCTGTCTGGGATTCTCGTTATAATGTATATTTCACGGAAGCCAACAAAATCATAACTACCCCAAGCAATTAAACCCCACGGTCCGTATTGATCAGACAAAGGCCATTATACACATGCACCAATTGCTTTCTTTAAAAAGTCACCGTCATCTTAATTTTTATTTCATGAATCAAAATTATACGTGAAAATATACAACTTTGTAATATATGTTATCAGAGAAATCGGCTTCTTTCTCTGACAGAATTGATCAAAATTCTCAATTGGGAGGTAAAATCTGTATTCGGTGAAGACAGACTTCCCCATTACTGAGATAGGAGATGTCATGCTATGGATACAATTCTATGTAGGAGGGAGGAGCTAGAGGAAGAGCTCCTCCCTCCTCCTATCCCTTCTATCTAGATAGAATCTTATGAGCAAGTCTGGAGTTAGGGGCAGGCAAACTTGGCATTTGCCTAGGGCCCCCACTCCCAAAGGGGCTCCCAGCCAGTGGCATGCCGCTAATAGTGGTACACAGATGTGTCTGTAGGATCAAGTCTCCTAAGCCATCTATATGGGCCTGCTGGCCACAGAAAGTTGAATAAAAAGATACCTTGATATTTGCTCTCCGATGTCTTATTCCAGAGAAATCCACATTTTTCTCAATATGCAAATGAGCTGTTAAGATCTATGGGCTGTACATAGATCTCTTGAAAATCTTCTTCCAGAGCTTATTGTAAGTGAAAGACGTTACCAGTGTGAGACATGTAGATCAGGAGAGCAGACTGTCAGTCATTACATGTCTCACACTGGTGACGCCCCATTTCGTTTATAAAAAGCTCTTGAGGCAGATTCTCGGAGAGATCTATGTCCGGCCCATAGATCTTAACAGCTCATTTACATATTAAGAAAAGCTTAGATATCTCTGGAACACGACATCGGATCACAGATATCAAGGTATCATTTCATTCAGCTTCCCATAACCTATGTGGCCATATAGGCGGCCTAAGAGGTTTTATCCTACTGACAGATTCCCTTTAAGGGTGTTCTGAAGAATTGTCTTCTGTAAATATGTAGGATTATTCCTTTTTCAGCTTAATCCGAGAAGCAGGCCCTATTAGAATGAGTGATTTTTGTCTCTAAGTTATTCCAAACTCAGACATGTATCCTTTATATTTTGGGATCATAAACTAAGGTACAGTCAAAACCAAGAGTGGTGTATAATATAGAAGAATACTGACCAAATACTGACCGTGTGAACATGGCCTTAGAAACCTCAATTGTCAATGAGCAGCCCAGCCCTATGTCTATAGGTGAGTAGTGTAATGATTTCCATTAATATTTAAAAAATATAGAACAAATAAATGAATTACCTGCTGGATGGAGGAGACGTTAAGGATCGTCGGCCGAGTGTCACCTGGTTTATGTTGTAATAGCTTGGACTCTCCAGATCAGCCAGGGAGAAGTTAGGACCAGATGCCGTTGCAACTGGTGCTGGAAGACATATGGAGAAGTAACATCATGTTTCCCGAGCTTCCATAGAAAATCCTTTATATGTGTCTTTTTACAACTTATTCAGCCCCTTTTTGAATTCTGCTTCACAGAACTGAATTGGTGATCCTATTCTTATGTGCTGAAACGTCATATCTCAGCAGCATCCTGCTCCTTCTAAGTGCTGCACTTCCCTCCCACTTCTCCTCTGTGAGGTTCTCATAGAGCTTAAGACGGGCAATTTCAATTTCTATGGATGAAGTGATCATTGATAGTTTTGAATGTAGTGACTGTGACCCACCATTTGACTGATATTCATTAATTTTTACAAACTGAACACTTCATTGACGGTTCATGGGGATCGCCATAACATAACCATGCTCAATCCTGCATGCAAAGCAGAGCTGAGCTGTGTTACAAGACGGCTGATAGGGTAACATGAATGCTACAAAAGGGTCGGTGTATGTTTTATTAGTCGCTTTAAGATGCATCTGTTTTTCAAGAATTAGACAGGGTCAGTAGGTGCAGCTGCAGTTGTTATAAGTGTAATGTTCAGTATAGCGCAGCTGATCTGTGCTACAACCCTGCTATCAGATGTTTTATTACATGGGGTCATTAGGAGTATGTTCTTTACGAATTAGACAGGGTCACTAGGTCAAACTGCAGCTAGTATCAGTGGGATTTTCGGCATAGCATAGCTGATTTGTACTACAACCCAGCTGTCAGATGTTTTATTGCACAGGGTCATTAGGAGCTTCTGTTTTTTTTTACTAATTAGACAGGGTCATTAGGTTCTCCTGTAGCTAGTTTCAGTGGGATTTTCAGCATAGCATAGCTGATCTGTGCTACATTCCAGCTGTCACATATTTTTTACATAGAGTCATTAGAAGCATCTGTTTTTTACGAATTATACAGGGTCCTTAGGTAACACTTTAGCTAGTATCAGTTAGATTTTCAGCATAGCATAGCTGATCTGTGCTGCAACTCAGCTGTCAGTTGTTTTATTGCTCAGGGTCATTAGTACCGTGTGTTTTTTTACAAATTAGACAGGGTCATTAGGTGCCCCTGTTGCTAGTATCAGTTGGATTTTCAGTATATCATAGCTGATCTGTGCTACAACCCAACTGTCAGATGTTTTATTACTCAGGGTCACTAGTACCATGCGTTTTTTTACAAATTAGACAGGGTCATTAGGTGCCCCTGTAGCTGGTATCAGTGGGATTTTCAGCATAGCATAGCTGATCTGTGCTACAACTCAGCTGTCAGATGTATTATTACACAGGGTCATTAGGAGCATCTGTTTTTTTATGAATTAGAAAGGGTCATTAGGTGCCCCGTAGCTAGTATCAGTGGGTTTTTCAGCATATCATAGCTGATCTGTGCTATAACCCAGCTGTCAGAGGTTTTATTAGACAGGGTCATTAGGTGCATCTGAGCATTATAAGTACTGGAGAATGGATTGAGTGGTAGTGGAAGAAAAACGGAGCCCTGGGGCCTCATCAGTTTTTGGGGACATTACTAAAAAATAGGTTGCGGTTGCATTGGCGCACATGATTAATTCTGTATCTGAGACTCTGTTATGATGTTGGGAATAACTCTGGAATTACTCTTAACAGTTCAAAACCTTGAAAAATAGCACAGCATATCCCTACTTTACTTCAGATTTTATGCAACATTTTGTGTTGCTGCATGTAACATATTTGCCACATTGATTGTTACCCTGAGGGTTTAAGTCTAATAAAAGTTAATCAGGTTGTTTCTTCTTTCCCTGAAATCCCCCTTTTAACATTCAATACTCACTCTGGGAAACGCGGACAAGCTCTGTGACATTCCACACCCCCGAAGTGACAAAACAGTCCTGGAAAGTGAGATGTCCTGTAGAAAAATGGCCACAATTACACAAGGTAAACAAAAGGGATGGTTTCTATATGCATGGTGCAATATGAGGCTGGAACTCTGAGGCCTTGTTAGTTCTTCAGAGCCCCACGTGAGAAGTACTGGGCATGCTAGCTGAGCACTGGATATCCACCATCTGCAACAGTACAGACACCCATAGTAACTTATCAGATTGTTTGCTGCAGGCAGCTTTACCCCAGATTGTTTGTTGTAGTCAACTTTACCCCAGATTATTTGCTGTAGGTAGCTTTACTCCAGATTGTTTTCTATAGGCAGCTTTACTCTAGATTGTTTGCTGTACTCAGCTTTATCCCAGATTGTTTGCTGCAGGCAGTTTAACCCCAGATTGTTTGCTCTAGGCAGCTTTACCCCAGATTGTTGCTGTATGCAGCTTTATCCCAGATTGTTTGCTGCAGACAGTTTAACCATAGATTGTTTGCACTAGGCAGCTTTACCCCAGATTGTTTGCTGTAGGCAGCTTTAACCAGACTGTTTGCTGTAGGTAGCTTTACCCCAGACTGTTTGCTGTAGGCAGCTTTACCCCAGATTGTTGGCTGCAGGCAGTTTTACCCCAGATTGTTTGCTGTAGGCAGCTTTACCCCAGATTGTTGGCTGCAGGCAGCTTTACCCCAGATTGTTTGCTGTAGGTAGCTTTACCCCAGATTGTTTGCTGTAGTCAGCTTTACCCCAGATTGTTGGCTGCAGGCAGTTTTACTCCAGATTGTTTGCTGTCGGCAGCTTTACCCCAGACTGTTTTCTGTAGGCAGCTTTACCCAAGATGGTTTGCTGTAGGTAGCTTTACCCCAGATTGTTTGCCATAAGCAGCTTTACCCTTTTCCTTTGCACTTGTTTTTATCCCACCTTATCTCTCTAAGTTTTTCATTTTATCAAGACAGGAACTATCTCCATGTAACTAATCTTAAAAGTTTTTTTACTATTACTTATATCTTTCAGCTGTATTATTTGCCAAGTCCAAGTCCATTTTATGGCATAACAACCCAGAATTTTGAGACCGCTATCACTATAGTGTTATGTCAGAAAGACTGGAGAATGACAGAGATGTTTCCATTTATTTAACCTATTTGGATTAATAAGGTGCTGTATTCAGAAATACTGATGGCTAATACCTAGTAATGAGCGAGCGTTCTGGGATAAGGTGTTATCCGAGCATGCTCGGGTACTAACTGAGTGTATTCAGTGTGCTCGAATACTATGTTCGAGTCCCCACGGCTGCATGTCTTACGGCTGTTTGACTAACAAACAGGAAATCCCTGCATATGTTGCGGCTGTCTAACAACCACGAGACAAGCGGCCTCGGGGACTCGAACGTATTTTTCAAACCATTTTTCAAACCATCAGTTTGCACCTGAGCATGCTCAGATAACACCTTATCTGAGCACTTTCGCTCATCACTACTAATACCCTTTCTGGCTCATCCCATGTGCGAGTTTTTGGGTCTCGCAGACAATATGGTGTAATGTTTTGATACTATTTGGTGCCACAGAAAACACTGTGCCCTCAGCGCCAATGATCGGGTGGTGCAGTGGCACTTACCATTGGGAGGAGGCTTTATGTCCACCTCTGTCTGCTGGTTTGTGTTATCCGACTGCCCGGAGTCTGGAGGCAAAAAAAAAAAGAGTCTAATGTAGATTACATCATTTCAGGATGTATTTAACATATTGCATATATACTTACATATAAAAATATGCCAACAGTATTTATTTATCTCATTATGTATTTACCCATCTCATATCTTTTATCTATCTATCTATCTATCTATCTATCTATCTATCTATCTATCTATCTATCTATCTATCCATCTATCTATTATCTATATATCTATCATCTATATATCTATCATCTATCTATCTATCTATCTATCTATCTATCTATCTATCATCTATCTATCTATCTATCTATCTATCTATCTATCTATCTATTATCTATCTATCTATCTATCTATCTATTATCTATCTATCTATCTATCTATCATCTATCTATCTATCTATCTATCTATCTATCTATCTATTATCTATCTATCTATCTATCTATCTATCTATCATCTATCTATCTATCTATTATCTATCTATCTATCTATCTATCTATCTATCTATCTATCTATCTATCTATTATCTATCTATCTATCTATATCTATCAATCTTTTATCCTATTTCTATATTCTGATATTTATTGCATTAGGCTTTATTCATTGCCGGTTTATTCCTGCAGAACCCTTTCCTATTTTCTGTTTGTATGAAGGCCGCGATTCCCATCTGGCTCTGAAATCACATCATTACTTCGGCATACTCACAAAGAAAGGGGCATTTATATATATTTTTTCTCCCCAACATTTCCCTCCTATCGCACTGATTTATCTTTTTCTCTTTCAGCTCACAAGTCAGCTTTAAACTGTCGATCACACGTCCTTTTTTTATTATTAATGGTTTATTGGAGCGAGAGGGCAGACTATAGAGGAGGATATCACAGAACTGTTGTGAATTGCTGGCAGCCATTTTAAAACTTGGCAGCCATTTTAGGGCTGGCTGACGGTCCTCGGTAATAAGGAGAGAGGCGAGATTAGGGATACAGAGTCGAAAAAGAAATCAAACATATCTACAAAAAGCCAGGTTAACGTAAAACAAACAAACCCTTATAACTGTAGATTGAAAGCGCAGCGGGAGCCTTTCTTGTCTGATAAACACATTTCAAGAGAAGTTCAAGTATGCTCGTTCACTAAACACCGCTCATAGGCAATGCTGTAATGGTGTCACCGCAAAGAGAAATATCGCGCTCTTCTCGAATTGTCCAACTTTACATATTTGTTACCAACACCTTGTGAAGGCAGCCATTTTATGCTGAAGTAGTCATCTCATACAACGTAAAGTTTAGTGGCCTGTATTCATGATCTCTTATAGTCTCAGTGGTTTAGGACCTTACTCAGGGCTGCCATCATGGCTAGTACTAAAGTATTGGGCCTGGCTTCTTCACAAAATGAAGAGGTCACCTCTGTCATAAAGCATCTCAGTCTTCAGTTTAGCTGAGAGTGCTGACTCTCTCTGCTTTTGGTATGCATTATTAGGCAGTTTGTTCACTGCTGTTATAGATTTATGTGCAGTTTATTCACTACTGGTATAGATTTGTGTGCAGTTTATTCACTGCTGGTATAGATTTATGTGCAGTTTATTCACGGCTAGTATAGATTTACAGTATGTGCAATTTATTCACTGCTGGTACAGATTTATGTGCAGTTTATTCAATGCTGGTATAGCTTTGCAGTTTATTCACTGCTGGTATAGATTTATGTGCAGTTTATTCACTGCTGGTATAGATTTATGTGCAGTTTATTCACTGCTTGTACTTATTTGTGTGCAGATTATTCACTGCTGGTACAGATTTGTGCACAGTTTATTCACTGCTGGTATAGATTTGTGTGTAGTTTATTCACTGCTGGTATAGATTTATGTGCAGTTTATTCACTGCTGGTACTTATTTGTGTGCAGATTATTCACTGCTGGTATAGATTTGTGTGCAGTTTATTCACTGCTGGTATAGATTTGTGTGCAGTTTATTCACTGCTGGTATAGATTTGTGTGCAGTTTATTCACTGCTAGTATAGATTTGTGTGCAGTTTATTCACTGCTGGTATAGATTTATGTGCAGTTTATTCACTGCTGGTATAGATTTGTGCGCAGTTTATTTACAGCTGATAGATTTGTGTGCAGTTTATTCACTGCTGGTGTAGTTTTGTGTGCAGTTTATTCATTGCTAGTATAGATTTGTGTGCAGCTTATCCACTGCTGGTATAGATTTGTGTGTAGTTTATTCACTGCTGGTATAGATTTAAATTCACCACCCACAAGGGTCCAAGTTAACCCCTTCCAGACATTTACAGTATATATACATCATGGTCAGGAAGTACTTCCCGACTGATGCAGTATATGTACGTCATGGAGATCTCCCGCGCACAGTGCAGGCACCGTTCTCGCACTTTAACCCACTAAATGCTATGATTGATATCAATAGCAGTATCTAGCAGGAATGCAAAGGGAGGGAGTTACCTCTGCTCTCCGACTGGCGCCCCTGCAACGTCATCGTGAGGGGTTAATCATTGCCATGGTGACTTGATGTCATCCTGACGACATCCAGGTCACCAGAGATAGTAAACTTGCAAGATCATGCTCAGAGCATGATGCAGCATGTTTGTCTGTCAGTGCAGCGCTGACAGTTTGTACAGCATTGAAATGCTCCTTATTTGCTATGCTTTGCAAGCGACCAGCCTGCAAAAAGTGAAGGTACCATAGTGGGACAAAGTAAAAAAAAGTAAAAAAAAAAATATATATATATTTTTAAATATATTAAAAAAAGATGCTTTATCATCTTACTGCCGACCAAAAAGTGAAATAAAACGCGATCAAAAAGACAAATGTAAATAAATATAGTATATCTGAAAATGTCATCTTGTCCTGCAAAAAACAAGCCACCATACAGCTCTATCCATGGAAAAATAAAAAAGTTAGAGGTCTCAGAATTAAGTGATGCAAAAATAATAATTTTTTCTATAAAATAGTTTTTATTGTGTAATGTCCAAAACATAAAAAAAAGATATCGCTGTAATCATACTAACCAGAAGAATAAAACTGCCTTATCAATTTTATCACTTGTGGAACGACATTAAAAAAATAAAATATTTCTGAATTGCTGGTTTTTGTTTATTCTGCCTCCAAAAAATCAGAATAGAAAGCGATCAAAAAATGTAATGTGCCGAAAATGGTACCAATAAAAACATCAACATGTCCCGCAATAAACAAGCTCTCACATGACTGTCAGGTGAAATATGGAGAAATTATAGCTATTAAAATAAGTGTTTTTAGTCTGTATCACCGACAAAACATAAAAACCAGATATAAATCTGGTATCGCTGTAATCGCACTGACCCGAAAAATAAAGTTGACTAATCACTTAAACTGCACGAGGAACGAAAAATAAATAAAACCAATTCTTCATCTGCTGTTGATTTGTTCATTCTACCTCCCAAAGATCGCAGTAAGGCTGACATTTAGCCTGCACTCTATGCTGAGCACTTACACTGGGGTTTCCATGTAAATCTTTGAAATACATGATTCAGACGGAACCCCTGGTGGAAGATTCCCTAGAATGAGGCAAATGGAGGCACTGTGAATGTCATCTGGCCTATGATCCAGCATTGTCCATCTTTTTAGGCGTGCCCCTATCACTTCTGAGCCCCAGTACGCCTAAACCACATTTAGCATCCACATGTTTGGCATTTCTGTAGCGATGAGAGCCCATTTAATTTAGAAGTGCATGTCTTCAGAAGCATGAGCTGGGCATAACGTACTGGTCACTGCAACGTACCGGTCACTACAATGGCAGGTTACAATTTTCTGGAGTTTCTGGAAAACACCCATGGAGTTAAAAGAGTTACTACACCTGTAGATAAATTCCCAAAAGGGT
Organism: Ranitomeya variabilis; assembly: GCF_051348905.1. Classification (NCBI taxonomy): domain Eukaryota; kingdom Metazoa; phylum Chordata; class Amphibia; order Anura; family Dendrobatidae; genus Ranitomeya; species Ranitomeya variabilis. The sequence continues at coordinate 51,281,228 of NC_135236.1, forward strand.
ATCATTTCCAAAATGGGGTCACTTGAGAAGGGGATTCTGCTCTTCTAACACTTCGGAGCTCTTTATATGGAGTTTGCAAAGTAGTCTAGGAAAATCTGCCCTCCAGGAGTCAAATAGAATGCCATCCCTCCCCGAGTCTCGTCGAGTGCCTGCGCAGTTCTGTACAGCCATATATAGGGTATTTCTACATTCAGCAGACATTGTGGGACAAATTTTGGTGCCATATTTACCCATTTCCCAGTGTGAAAATGTAAAATCTGGGGCTAAAACATAATTTTGGTGGTAAAAATGTAATTATTTTTTTCTTCACTTCACAATGGTATAAAATTCTGTGATCCACCCGTGGTATCAATATAATCACTGCACCCCTGAATGAATTCATTGAGAGGTGTAGTTTGTAAAATGGTTTCTATTATGTTTGTAAAGCTCTGTGGAATTAATGGCACTATATAAATGAGTAAAATAAATAAAAAAAATAAAAAATATTATGGGATTTCTGCTGTTCTGGCACCTCAGGGGCTCTGCCAATGTGATATAGCACCCTCAAACCAGTCCAGCAAAATCTGAGCTCCAATATGGCGCTTCTTCCCTTCTGAGCTTTGCTCTGTGATTCAAAAGTAGTTTTCGACCATATATGAAGTATTGGTGTACTCAGGACAAATGGCACAACAAACTTTGGGTTCCATTTTCTTGTTACCCTTGAAAATGAAAAATTTCGGGCTATAATAAAATGTGGGAAAAATTAGATTTTTTTATTTTCACGGCTCATTGTTATAAACATCTGTGAAGCACCTGTGGGTTCAAGGTGCTCATCACAAATCTAGATAAATTCACTGGGTGGTCTGGTTTCTAAAATTGTGTCACCTATAAGGTGTTTTCACTGTTTAGGCACATCAGGGGCTCTCCAAACGTGACATGGCGTCTGCTATTTATTCCAGCAAATTTTGCATTCAAAAAGTCAAATGGCGCTTCTTCCGTTCCAAGCCCTGCTGTGTGAACAAACATTAGTTTTCCTCCACATATTGTGTAGCTGTGTACTTAGGAGAAATTGCACAACAAATTGTTACCTTTATGAAAATGCTAAATTTGGGGCTAAAAAACATTTTTGTGGGAAAAATTAGATTTTTATATTTTTATGGCTCAATGTTATAAACTTCTGAGAAGCACTTTATTCAAGGTGCTCACCACACATCTAGATAAGTTCTCTAAGGGGTCTAGTTTTCAAAATGGTGTCATTTGTGGGAGTTTCCACTGTTTGGGCACATCAGGGGCTCTCCAAACGCAACGTGGCGTACGCTAATTATTCCGGAAAATTTTATATAAAAAAAGTCAAATGACACTTCTTACCTTCTGAGCCTTGCCATGCACCCGAATAGTAGTTTTTCCCCACATATGGGGTATCGGCGTACTCAGGAGAAAATTGCACAACAAATTGAACAGTGCAATATCTCCTGTTATCCTTGTCAAAAAATGCAAACTTTGGGCTAAAAATTATTTTTGTGGGAAAAACGTGATTTTTTTTATTTCACGGTTTAATGTTATAAACTTCTGTGAAGCACCTTGGGGATAAAGGTGCTCAGCACACATATAGATAATTCCCTGAGGGGTCTAGTTTCCAAAATGGTGTCACTTGTGGGGGATTTCCACTGTTTAGGCACATCAGGGGCTCTCCAAATGCGACATGGCGTCCGCTAATTATTCCAGCAAAATTTGCATTCAAAAAGTCAAATGACGCTCCATCCCTTCTGAGCTATGCCGTGTACCCAAACAGTGGTTTTCCCTCACATGAGGGGTATTGGCATACTCAGAAGAAACTGCACAACAAATTTGGGGTCCATTTTTTCCTGTTACATTTGTGAGACTAAAAAATTGAGTCGAAATGAACATTTGTGTGAAAAAAAGTTAAATGTTCATTTTTTCCTTCCACATTCTAAGAAATTCCTGTGAAGCACCTGAAGGGTTACTGAACTTCTTGAATGTGGTTTTGAACATATTGAGGGATGCAGTTTTTAGAATGGTGTCACTTTTGGGTATTTTCAGTCATATAGACCCCTCAAATTCAATTCAAATGTGAGGTGGTCCCTAAAAAAATGGTTTTGAAAAATTTGGGGAAAAATTGAAAAATCGGTCAACTTTAAACCCTTATAACTTCCTAACAAAAAAATGACGTTTCAAAAATTGTTCTGATGTAAAGTAGACATGTGGGAAATGTTATTTAGTAACTATTTTGTGTGACATATTTCTGTGATTTAAGGGCATAAAAATAAAATTTTTGAAAATTGCTAAATTTTCAAAATTTTCCCCACATTTCCCTTTTTTTTTTTTTACACAGATAAACACAAGTCGTATCAAAGAAATGCTACCACTATCATGAAGTACAATATGTCACGAAAAAACAATCTCAGAATCAGTAGGACATTGGTCAGAATTATAAAATTTGGCCTGGTCATGAAGGTGAAAACAGGCTTGGGGGTGAAGGGGTTAAGCTACAGAAATACAATTTTCGATTTTATTTCTGAAAAATGGTGGAAGCCTCCTAAGGGACCCTGGTAATATGAATGTACGTGGTTCCAAAATATCTGATGGCAGCTCTACTACTAACATAGGAAGTTGCTTTTAGAAAGTCATGAAATCAAGAATCACCTTAAATTTTCAGGCTTTTTAGACTTTACCTTGATAACCTGTGTGCAGTAAATCGCTGTCTGCCTTACCTCAAAATTGCTGTACACACCTATCATCTACACCACCTGCCACTGCGTAAACTACATATAATGATAATCATTTTTGCAATTGAGCATTTTTTGTGGTTGTGACTTTTTGCTATTTATCCAGTAATTTTATTCTCTTTTGTGTTTCTTTTTTTTTTCGATTTTAGGATCAATAACATTTTCTACCAAAATTTTTGGTCTCAAATTTTTGCCATTTTTTCCATGTGAAAAAACGCTATTTTCTGCTATGTTTTTTTTGGTACACAATAGAGTTCCGCTCTGATTATTGCGCTTTTGCTGTAGATTTGAAGTGGCTTTCTATTTTTACATTGCGATTCTGCGTATTTTATATGTTTTTTTTCTTCAGAATCCTCATAGAAGACTCGTGCGGTTCGACAGTGTCTCTAAAAGCACGGCAGGCTCGAGTTCATGAAATAACATCCATCCGCTGTGCTTGAACTGTTAAACGCAGTTGATTTTCTGCATGAAAAAAACACGGCGTCTATGAACATGGTCTACGAAGCAATGGATCTGTGATATCTGGGGTTCCAAAATCATCTCAAACTAACACTCGTAGGTTCTAGAAGTGTAGAGCACCAATAAGATGGATTAATGGAGCAGAATGATGATGATCGATGATCTAGAACTTTAGAACTTTGACAGTTGGGATTCCAATATTAATTAGACGATGACATTTGGGGTCCGGTTTTATTAAAACGAGCCTGGGAAAGTTCTAGTGTAGACCAGCTCTGGTCTTTGTACTGATAATCGTGTCCTATCTATCTCATCGGTGTAGCTCTTTCGCGTTTGTCACATTCAGATGTTGCTGGCAGCAGAGGGTCCTATATTCCCATTTTCCTCACCCCCTGTCTCCGTGCCAGCCTCATCCTCACCTCCTCCCTTCTCCGAAGCCCCCAAGGGCTGTCGTGCCTTTAGGTCTCCTCCATCATCTTATCTATGGCTCCAGCTGATAAATCAGAGCCGGGAGGTGCCCCTCACATACACACACACAATGCGGATTATCTACCCACCTCCCCCCATTTGAGAACTCCCCTGAGCTGGCACACACACAGCGAATGGGGACCGGAGACTGGGAACAAAATGGCCATTATTGTGTGTGTGCAATCAAATCAGCATATCCCATCACAGCTTCCACATATTGGAGCCTTCTGGACTGACGGGATTCAGCTGAGACAACAGACTCTAATGGATGGACGCAATGGTCTGCATTTTACAAATCTGGAGAAGGAATGGACCTGGTCATCTAGGTGACATTTTACCTCTTCGAAGTGATGAAGCTTCGTCCGGCATGTACAATCCGAAAGTTTAGCATCATACTTGAACATTTCCGACAGTTCTTTCCTAGTTTCTAGACCCATGGGATATTTTTATTTAATGAGATTTTAGACTTTACTTCATCCACATCTCGGATACAATTATGATGAGTGGTGAAGGCACAAATAGGAGCCCACACCGATGTCAGGAAAGTAAATCAGGGGTACATTAAAAACGAAGATAGAGATTTTGTATAGACACAGTCCGAACCCCCCTCTAATCCCAGTGTGTAACGCCGAAGTCAGAAATGTTTTTAGTTTTTTTTTAATATTTTGCATTCATAGAATCATAGAATGTTAAAGATGGAAGGTTCCTCCAGGATCATCATGTCCAACCCCCTGCGCAATGCAGGATTCACTAAACCAGCCTCTATTTGAAGACTTCCATTGAAGGAGAACTCGCCACCTCTAGTGGCAGCCTGTTCCGCTCATTGCTCACCGTCACTATCAATAAGTTTTTTTTCTAATATCTAATATAACTCATTCTTGGTACGTGTCCACTTTACTGTTAGAGTGGGCATCCCTTTTTCTCGTATGCAAAAAAAAAATAGATAAATAATTCTAAACTTTCTTCTATCAACGACTTGAAAAAGTTAGAAAATTCGAAACGCATTGACTATTAAAACCGCACTCCTGGAAATGTTTCTCCTCTTTATCCTTCCATTTTGGCAGTGCAGAATTAACCCTTTATTCCATTTAATTCTTTTATTAACGACCTGTGACACACATTACAGTTCTAATTTGTGGTGTATAGAGTGGGTACAGGAGCTGAACCCACTCCACACACCTGACCCTATCTCCGATCGCTGCTGTTTATCCATCAATCACTGACAGCGGCATCTAAAAGACTTGCAAGGGCACCAACTCCAGGCAGCGTGATTGCAAGGTGCCAATAGGTTACCATGGAATATGGGGGCCACTATGGTTGCCATCTTAGTCTTCCTATGAAGCTCAGCATGAGTTATACTATATGTATTTTATTCACTTATATAGCGCCCTAATATTCCGCAGCGCTTTACAGATATCATCGCTGTCCCCGTTGGGGCTCATAATGTAAATTCCCTATCAGTATTTCTTTGGAGTGTGGGAGGAAACCGGAGAACCCGGAGGAAACCCACGCAAACACGGGGGGAACATACAAACTCCTTACAGATGTTATTCTTGATGGGATATGAACCCAGGACCCCAGTTCTGCAAAGCACCGTGCTGCCCCGCTTTGGTATTGGACTGTATTTTATGAGAGATCAAACAATCACAGGTGTGACTAAAAAAAATCAGCTGAAAATGTAAAATTAAAAAAAATGTAAAAAATGTTGGAACCGAAAATATAAAAGTTTAAATCTTTTCCCCATTTCAAAAGTGCATAAATACATAAAACATATTCGATATAGTCATATCCTTAAAAGCCCGATCTATCAAAATATCAAATTATTTAAACACTTTGGTAAATGGTTAAAAAGAAAAAATTGACTTTTTTTTCCAACATTTCACCCCACTTGGATTTAGTTTTTTACGTTTTTTAAGTTCATTATAAATTAAAATGAAAGGCGTCATTAAAACTACAACTCGTCCTCCCCCACCCAAAAAAAAAAAAAAAAAATTATATAAGTCCTCGTACGGCTATGTCAACTTAAAAAGTTAGAGCACTTGTAAGAGGGTAAGGAAACAACGAAAGCGCAAAAATTATATTGATAGCGGTAAACATTAAAATCGACAGTTCTCAGCAGGAAAATCAGATATGAGAACAGCCTCATAGAATATTATGGGTACATGCTCTATCGGAGAAAGACATGGAAACAGCATGTATGTGATACGTGAACATCTGAATAAGACCAAGATGACTTTTCCACTATCTGTCAGACCTCCCTTACTCTTAGAATCATAGAAACATAGAATGTTAGAATCAAAAAAATCATAGAATGTTTGAATCATAGAATCATAGAATGTTAGAATCATAGAATGTTAGAATCAAAGAATCATAGAATGTTTGAATCATAGAATGTTTGAATCATAGAATCATAGAATGTTAGAATAATAGAATGATAGAATCATAGAATCATAGAATGTTTGAATCATAGAATGTTAGAATCATAGAATGTTAGAATCAAAGAATCATAGAATGTTTGAATCATAGAATCATAGAATGTTAGAATCATAGAATGTTAGAATCAAAGAATCATAGAATGTTTGAATCATAGAATCATAGAATGTTAGAATCATAGAATCATAGAATGTTAGAATCATAGAATGTTAGAATCATAGAATCATAGAATCATAGAATGTTAGAATCATAGAATCGTAGAATGTTAGAATCAGAATCATAGAATGTTAAAATCATAGAATCATAGAATCATAGAATGTTAGAATTATAGAATCATAGAATGTTAGAATCATAGAATGATAGAATCATAGAATCGTAGAATGTTAGCGTTGGAAGGGACCTCCTGGGTCATCGTGTCCAACCCCCTGCTCAATGTAGGATTCACTAAACCATCTCAGATAGATGTCTGTCCAATCTCTGTATGAAGACTTCCATTGAAGGAGAACTCACCACCTCTCGTGACCGCCTGTTCCACTCATTGATCACCCTCACTATCAAAAATTCTTTCATTATTACGGATTCTTTATGTCATACATGTGCCTAACGAAAGGTTGCTACTTGGGCAAATGAGTGAACATTGAGAAATCTCAGCTCTGGACATCATTGACGAGTCCGACCACAGTAAAGAATACCAGAGACTATAGTATTAGATAGGTTAAACTAACCAGAAATAATTAGTAAATTCTACTCCAGTTGTATATTTGGGTGGACCATGTGAGAATGGACATTAGAGCCACATGTCCTACCATTGGTCGTTCTGTACTGACTCATGCATGATCATCACATCACGTCCCAACTCCAGTTTTCACAGCTGCTCCTAGACATACTGTATGATAACTTATCAACCATTAACATGGTATCACAGGCCGTTTTTCAGAAACCTCTGCTAGAGAAAACTAAAAATCTAACATTAGACCTGTGACCATCTGTGGAGATTAAAGTGTAACCATTTTTTTATTTTTATTTTTTCAGAAATCAATTGTACACATGAAAATATGCCACTTTGTAATATACAGTATCTTATTAGAGACATCTGCATTTTTCTCACTCTCAAATCAGTGGGAAAATCAGAATTCAGAGAGAACAGAGATTTCCATCACTGAGGTAGGAGATGACACTTGGTGCTTATAAAATTCTATGGAAGGAGGAGGAGCTAGAGACAGACAGACATTCTGTTGGAAGTTCTTTTCTACAGTGGGTGAGGGGCTGGAGACAGACATACATTCTGCTGGAAGTTCTCTTCTACAGTGGGGGATGGATTGGAGACAGACATAGACATTCTGCTGCAAGTTCTCATCTACGGTGGAGGAAGGGCTAGAGACTGACATGGACATTCTGCTGCAAGTTCTCATCTACGGTGGAGGAAGGGCTAGAGACTGACATGGACATTCTGCTGCAAGTTCTCTTCTATGGTGGGGGAGGGGCTAGAGGCAGAAAAACATTCTGCTGCAAGTTCTCTTCTACCATGGGGGAGGAGCTAGAAGCAGACACAGATATTCTGCTGCAAGTTCTCTTCTACGATAGGGGAGTGGCTAGAGGTAGACACAGACATTCTGCTTCAATTTTTCTTTCAAGGTGAGGGAGGAGCTAGAGGCCGACACAGACAATCTGCTGCAAGTTCTCTTCTGCTTTGGGGAAGTGGCTAGAGGCCAACACAGACATTCTGCTGCAAGTTCTTTTCTACGGTGGGGGAGTGGCTATCCCAACACAGACATTCTGCTGCAAGTTTTCTTCTACTGTGGGGGAGGAGCTAGAGGCAGATACAGATGTTCTGCTGCAAGTTCTTTTCTACCATGGGAGAGGAGCTAGAGGCCAACACAGACATTCTGTTGTAAGTTCTCTTCTACAGTGGGGAAGGGGCTAGAGGCAGACACAGATATTCTGCTGCAAGTTCTCTTCTACAGAGGGGAAGGGGCTAGGGCCAACACAGACATTCTGCTGCAAGTTCTCTTCTATTGTGGGGGAGGATGTAGAGGCAAATGCAGACGTTCTGCTGCAAGTTCTTTTCTACCATGGGAAGGAACTAGAGACCGACTCAGACATTCTGCTGCAAGTTCTCTTTTACTTTGGGGAAGTGGCTAGAGGCCAACACAGATGTTCTGCTGCAAGTTCTTTTCTACCACGGAGGAGGAGCTAGAGGCCAACACAGACATTCTGCTGCAAGTTCTTTTCTACCATGGTGGAGGAGCTAGCGGCAGATACAGACGTTCTGCTGCAAGTTCTTTTCTACCATGGTGGAGGAGCTAGAGGCTGGCATAGACATTCCGCTGCAAGTTCTCCTGCAATTTTATGAGCACCTACTATTATCTCTTATCTCAGTAATAAGAAAGCCTGTCTTCACTAAAGTCAGGGCCTATCCATGAACTGAGAATTTTGTGAATGAATAATCAGTCCAGGAGGAGAAAGAAATGGATTTCTCTGATAAGGTATATTACAAGGTTTCTTATTTTCATGAGTACTCATGATGTATGAAAAGATAAAAACAACGGTTACTCTTTAACCAATAAACTCGTCTCCTCTAATGCTTCGCACAATCCATGATAATTAAAGAATTGTCAGGAAATTGGATGAATAAAATAGTCATGAATTACTTTACATGAATGAGTACAGAGAAGAAGAAATAATAACAGCATGTGACTGGAGACGTATAACGATGGGGACTACAGGGCCCAGGATGTATTGGAGATCAGAAATTGTTGGGCTGGTAAACTGCCCACAGATGGCCATGTTGGCAAGGGTTGGTGAAAGGGGAGGTAGGTTCTGCACCTGATGCTCTTATTACTGAGGAAATCTGGGCTGCAGCTGTGGCCCCTCATCATTCTCCCCCCACCACCACTATTCCTGGCCTATGCCCTGATATTTTGGAAAAGACAGAAGACAATGAAGGATGGAGAAGACGTATCTTCCCTCTCCGTTGTTTGTGGGTCTTCTTGGCATTACATTGCCGGCAGGATGACAAGCTTGAAGCTTTTATCTGTGTTTTCTATGTATTTTATTTTTCGGTGACCAGTGTAGTCTTTCTCCCTCTCTTGTATATAAAGTCTTGTAGATTTTAATTTTACTCATCCCCATAGAGGTGGTCTTTAGTTTTGGATAGGGGCCGTACAAGGAGCCATTTTATTATATTTTCTAAGAAGATTCTGCATTGGACGGGAAAATGAAGCCTTGCAGGATCCTATTTCAGTGATCACCGACAGTCCTCGAGAAAGGGGAACCGTATAAAAATTTATAGGAAAACGTCTGAAACATAGAGCCCTTTTCAAAGCCTTAAATGAGGTATTCCCATCTCTGAGATCCTACTCCAATATGTAGTAGGTGTAATAATATTAGCAAACACCTCCAATTGGAAATGTAGGATAGTTTTTCTGATTCGATAGATCTCTTTCCTCATGTGCAGGACATTGCCTGGCCTTAGGTATCCATGGTTACGACCACCGATATAGTAACAGTTAGCGAGTTGTTAGTGGTCGGAACCGGAAGTAGTGGTCAACTGAAGGTGCGTGTAGCTGGTGAATGCCAACGTGGGACATTCTTTCTGTACTAGGAGGTATCCATGGTTACGACCACCGATATAGTAACAGTTAGCTAGTTGTTAGTGGTCGTAACCGGAAGTAGTGGTCAACTGAAGGTGCGTGTAGCTGGTGAATGCCAACGTGGGACATTCTTTCTGTACTAGGAGGTATCCATGGTTATGACCACCGATATAGTAACAGTTAGCTAGTTGTTAGTGGTCGTAACCGGAAGTAGTGGTCAACTGAAGGTGCTTGTAGCTGGTGAATGCCAACGTGGGACATTCTTTCTGTACTAGGAGGTATCCATGGTTACGACCACCGATATAGTAATAGTTAGCTAGTTGTTAGTGGTCGTAACCGGAAGTAGTGGTCAACTGAAGGTGCGTGTAGCTGGTGAATGCCAATGTGGGACATTCTTTCTGTACTAGGAGGTATCCATGGTTACGACCACCGATATAGTAACAGTTAGCTAGTTGTTAGTGGTCGTAACCGGAAGTAGTGGTCAACTGAAGGTGCGTGTAGCTGGTGAATGCCAACGTGGGACATTCTTTCTGTACTAGGAGGTATCCATGGTTACGACCACCGATATAGTAACAGCTAGTTGTTAGTGGTCGTAACCAGAAGTAGTGGTCAATTGAAGGTACGTGTAGCTGGTGAAGCACCATCAACAATGCCAAGGTGGGATATTCTTTCTGTAGTAGGAAGTATCCATGGTTTCTACCACTAGTGACTAGCTATCTGTCACTACATCAGTGGTCAGAACCATGGATACCTAAGGTCCTGCAATGCCCTGCACATGGGGAAAGAAACCTAGCGACTCAGAAAAAATACACTACATTTCTAATTGTAGGAATTAGCTAATATTATTATTACACCTACTACATTTTGGGATAAGATCTTGTAGATGGTAATAACCCTTTCTGTAGTTCTGTAGCGCATCATTCGATGATATGAAAACCAATTTATCACAGGAGACCTGTCAGCAAGTCAAAAGTGGCCAGTTTCAGCTGTTATTTTCTCAAGTATGGCATTTTGTGTTCCGTAATTCATTTTAGAGATGCTGAATTAAAAGGCCCGTATTCTCCTGAACCAAATGGCGGATTGAAAAAAATAAATAAATCGGGAAAACTCAGCGGATCAGTGGGAATGAAATTAAAGCAAAGACTGGTCACTTCAGACTTGATGATGGTTCCTTTGTAAAAGCGTCAGCTCTTCAGTCCAAGATGACCTTCTCCCTGCGTACGATTGTCTGTTGCTGTAGTAAATAGTAATGCTGAGTACTCCCTGGTGGTAACTCGGTGACGGGTATAAATAAAATGCACTGAATGTGAAGTGTTGGTGTAGATCCAGTTCTGCATCTGTTTGGCAAGAGGCCAAGATTCATTTTGTTTAACCCTGTGTGACTAAAGCAGAAGGAGGGGAGGTACGAGGAATGAGATAGATGTCTTTCATAAAACTATATCTTTTTCATAATCGCCGATTGTATTTCTCAATGCTTTTTTTTTCTGTTATTTTCCATCCCCCTTCCACCCTTATCCCAGCTTTGTACAAATTCCAGGCTCTGTCCACATTGACCGGTAGAGAACTTACACTTGTATAGCGAGTTTCTGTGTGTCTTACTATGCCCAAATCCGGGTGGCACAACTCCTATTCGATGCCTGTAGGTATTGGGGGCCCATTCATGCCCGGACTGGCCCATGGGAGAACAGGAGAATCCTGCGGTGGGCCCCTGTGCAGGAATGGGCCACCAGCCTTTTATCTGAGCAGCACTTGGCACAATACATTTGATTCACTATCTACAGACACAGGCAGCATCTTATTCATTTATTAACCCAATTTATTGCTATAGAAATTTGTGAATGAGGATAAAGACATTATTTGCATGTAGCTGAAGAGTGGGGCCCTGGAGTTGGTTACTGGTGGGCGCTGGGCACCCCTGTCCGACACTGTGCCCATTCATGGGGAGCTGACCACTTCTTAACCAAATATTCATATATATAAAGAAGTAAAGAACAGCCCTCCAGAGTCTTGTAGGTTTGCCTCAAATGTTGATTTGTTAAATTATTAAATTTATCTTTGGATGTGGAATAATTTCATAGATCAACATTTGAGGCAAACCCGCAAAACTCTGGCGGGCTGCTCTGTTTACTTCTTTGGGTATGTGCACATGGTATCTTTTAGACATGACGTCTTTTTCGGGCGGATTGTGACCTGCTGTCAGGCTTCGAACACCGTAAAGCCGCTAACAGATGTAAGCTGACCGTTCATTGGTGATGGCTTCAGCTTGGAAACTGCCAATGTCGTATATATGAAATTGAAAATGAGGGGAAAAAAGCTGGAGACTGAGCGAAAGATAACAAAGAAGTTGATGCCGTTGGATAGGGGATGACATTCACCCTTCGTGACCTAGAGAACTAGGACTTTGAAGAACCTTCTGTGAATGGAGCGAAGGGTGATCATGCCTCTCCATACATTCTAACGGGAGGGCCGACGATAAGCCGAGGGCAGTGTTGGGCGATCTTTGGAGCTCCCATTAAGAGCGAGTAGAGCGGGAGTGTGCGTGATAGACCTGCTCTCCATTCAGATGGGGCCTTCAGAGCCTTGGTTCTCGGAATAGCTGGGAGCCACCGCAGGCAGACCTCCAACAATCAGAACTTTCTAACTTGCGAAAACCCCTACACATCTTATTATGAGACACTTTTCGGACCCTGCAAGGCCAGACTTTCTTCCCAGGTTTCTTAAATTTAGCAAAAATTCCAACTCCTACCCAAAAATGTGTGGCTTTTTCATTCGGACCGTGGCATGTGGTTTGCGTGGCCCAACAGAGCAGAGGTTTATAATTCAGGAATAAAGCACCTGATAGCTGAACTAATGTACATGACATTGAGGCCAAAAGATAAAAAAATTTTCTCAAGTTTTTATTTCTAAACTAAGATGTCACTTTCCATTCAGGCTTATGTTTTTCATTTAGTTAATGAGCAGCAAAAGGAAGTTCCATCACTTATTTTAATCCCTGGGAATGATGGTAAATTACAAGGTTTTCATCCTACTGTTTGCAGTGCCACTGACCCACACCAGAGGGAGGCAAAACATGATATTCCTCTGCTAACTTGTTGACTTACTTATAGGCGTGTCTACTGATTTTTATGTTTCTAAAAAGATGCCAGAAATATCATATATGACTGATTAAAGAGTACTTGTGATTTGCTTAAAAAATATAGACATATAGCTCGTTAAAATCCCTAGGTTCCCGATTCTAACGCTCTTTTCCATTTTGCGCAGCATCGCTCCATTGCAGAAATATTCACATTTGTTGCTTTTAGAGCGCATTATGTGAAATCTCTGCTTTGCAGTTCAACCGAGGGTTTCTTCACAGTCTTTTCTAGGGGTGTGCGCTTTCACCTCTCCCTCCCAGTTGGTGCCAATCACAGCTTTCCATCTGATTCAGCAGTCTATTAGTCTCAGAGGTTGCAGCATTCCAAAGACATACTGAAAGGGAATTTAGATTGTGAGCCCCCTTGGGGACAGCGATGATAATGTGTGCAAACTGTAAAGTGCTGCGGAATATGTTAGCGATATATATATAAAAATAAAGATTATTATTATCTGGAGTGATGTGTGAAAGTGCACAATCCCAGGGAAGAATAAACTCTGAAGAAACACCAAGTTGAACTGCAAGCAGAGATTTCACATACTTCGCTCCAAAAGCAACGGAGCAACAGCACAAAATGATTAAGAGCGGCAGAAACTGGAGCTGAGAGATTTTATGAAGGGATTTAAGTCTTTAACATTTTTTTTTAACAATTAGCAGGTCATGAGTGGGCGAGGAGTAAAGGATAAAGGGCAGGAGAGGCATTTGTAAGGCTGAAGAGTTTGGGAGAGCAGACCCAGATCCGTACATTGAGATCTGTACTTGGACCATCATTTTCAGAGGTGTAAATTCAGCAGTACTCTATTTTGCATGGGAAAAAACGAGAACAACAAACTGGATAAAAAATTTAAATTGAAAAAGTTTATTGAATAAAGTTAAAAGTAAAGTTCTTACATTTTTTTATCCAGTTGGTTTTGCCGGAAACTGTCCTCGTTTATTTTGTCAGCTGCAATCACCCGCAGGTCCGGCTTCTAATAACAGTAATGGATTCCTGTATGTTATGCTCCTTATTTGCCCCTCCATGTTGTTGCACACAGTCATACGAGATATCTGTAATAAAGCCTCCAGTGGAAAAGAACCTGATAGAAAAAAAGTCTACGTCCTTCTGTATGGACCCGGAGAGTTACTAAGATCCCGTCTGGCTCCATAGACTTCTGTGGGCAGCGTATTACTGGATGTTGTAGTACCGTAAGGACTTAAAGGGAATCATTTCAATAATAAAAGCATACCAGGGAACAGTATATGGGTAGACATTTGTCAATTCTGTAGCTTGAAGATGGCGCAAAATTTCCTGGATGTGCACAAGTTGCAAAAACCAATGCAATGAATTGAGTCATTGTGCTGCAGGTCGAAGCAGGCTCTCTAGAACCCCGCGAAGTGAACAAAGTGCTGCATTCTTTAACGTCAGGATCCTTTATTACCATCGCTTGTCCTAACCTGTTGTTAGATGACTGCCAATTTTTTGGGGAAGAAGAAAATCTCTCATCCGCTTTCTAAATATGGCATACGTTTGTGGAAAAGTTAAACCTCACCACCACGTAGAAGTGGTCACCGTGGAGCAGCTCGGGCCTACATGCAGTTGCATTCACCTCATCTTTTGGGACCACTTGTGGGGCTGTTACGGCCCAGATTTCGGTTTGGTATAGACTTTAGTATTCCTTAGAATCCTTAATGGGCAAATTGGGGACAAAAGGAGAAACTGCACCATGTGAGGGTGAGGGTGATCAACGAGTGGAACAGGCGACCACATGAGGTGGTGAGTTCTCCTTCAATGGAAGTCTTCAAACAGAGGCTGGACAGTGAATCCTGCACTGAGTAGGGGGTTGGACACGATGACCCCGGAGGTCTCTTCCAGCTCTAACATTCTATGAATCCGCTGCATTCACAGACTCCTACCTGGAAAAACAACGTCCCTGCCCCGATGTATCAGACGAGTCGCCGCAGTACATGCTGATACACACACGTCCTCTACCCTTTTGGATTGTATTTCTGTTAATAAGTGGGTGACAACCATCAAATTGCTATTTTCAGATAATTAAATAAACCAGATTCATATGTCTGTCCTCCAAGCCCCCCTCAGACATATTGCAGCTGGTTCAGCCTCCCTCCCTGTCGCTGCCCTCCCCTGTCAATGCCAATGTGAGCGGGGGCAAACTTCCAGCTGCAGGCTTAGGATATGGGCGCACACAGTTTTTTTTTTTTTTTTTTTTTTTTTTTGAGTCTTCTAATGGAATCACTTTCTGAAACCTGTTTCGAAAAGTTTTTCTAATGTTTTTTTTACAGGTTTTTTTCCCTAAAGCATTTTTTGGACACGTCAGAGAAGTGAGACGCACTCTCTTTCGGCCCTCAGAAGTTATTTTTAAAAACTTGAAGCTCAAAAGACTGAACACGGGATCGGCAAAGCATCTTTATAGTAGAAATCAGTAGGAAGAGTCTTTCAAGCGGTTTTTGCTTTTTAGTGATTTTTCAGGCATTTTTCGGAGCAGAAGACTCCTCAAAAACACTCAATCTCTCAAGACAATTTATAAAGTTGAAGACATTCTGGGAGTTGTAGTTTACTGCGGGTGACTTTTAAATGTATCATAAACCAGCAAAACTGAAAGCTTCTACTCCAAGGACGAGTCTCATCGTCAATGACGTATTTATTTATGGTGACGGATACTGGTACTTCTCAGCAATAATGTAATGATGGAGCAGTAATCCCACCTCGATCAGCGCTTGGTGTCCATCACTTCCATGATATGAAGTCTCTCTTATTACTCTGTGTATTGAGCTGATCGTCAAATTCTGTGAAGAGCATGTTGTGCGCCTCCTGGACGCGCTCCTTATTGGATGTTCTTTGAACTATTCTTCCTCTTTTGTCACAGAAAAGGGACGTTTTTCAGGCCCTAATGTTGCTGCCAGTGGTGGTGTGTCTGAGAGCCAAGAAGAACAGATCTGTCACCAATATGTAAGACATCAACTCAGACTGTCCACGAGCCGCCCGGGGGACTTATGTGTGCTTCATATTATGGTAGATAGATAATAGATAGATAGATAGATAGATAGATAGATAGATAGATAGATAGATAGATCATAGAAAGATAATAGATAGATAATAGATAGATAATAGATAGATAATAGATAGATAGATAATAGATAGATAGATAGACAGATAGATAGATCATAGAAAGATAATAGATAGATAATAGATAGATAATAGATAGATAATAGATAGATAGATAATAGATAGATAGATAGATAGATAGATCATAGAAAGATAATAGATAATAGATAGATAATGATAGATAATAGATAGATCATAGAAAGATAATAGATAGATAATAGATTATAGATAGATGATAGATAGATAGATAGATAGATCATAGAAAGATAATAGATAGATAATAGATAGATAATAGATAGATAGATAATAGATAGATAATAGATAGATAGATAGATAGATAGATAGATAGATAATAGAGAGATAGATAGATAGATAGATAATAGAGAGATAGATTGATAATAGAGAGATAAATATGAGATAATTAGATAAATACCGGTTAGTTGTTACCATAACCATGTACTGCTGTTAGTACAGATGAGGTGATGTCAGTATGGTATCAGGGCTGACTGTAATCCAGTGATAAACTAACAGGTAATATTAATCTTGTACTTTCTGGGCCGGGGCCTTATAAGCAGCTTCCATCTAGTCCTTATTGTTTGCCATAAGCCTCCATTTTATGACAACTACCTGTACCCTAATGATGGAGACTTACTCACAATTCATTGTGTAAGTAATTAAAACCTATTTTTGAGTATTAAAATGTCTTCCCCATAGCTGCATGTAAGGAATGGGTGAACGTTCTAGCCCCGCATTAGAGGGAGCATTGCCCATGGTAAACGATATGCGCCATGTCCTACATATAGACGATGAATTATACAGAATAGAAATGACACTCAATCGCTCGGTCACATCCATAAATCATAAGCAGCAATTACATGTTTTACTGTCTGAAACGTCCCTATAAATTATAAAGAACAGGAGCGTCCCCAAAACAGGCGCACACTCGGAGAAACGATGAATGAAGCAATCTTGGGGCCAGTGCAAGGGTTAAGCGTGATATGAAGGCTGCCTGCGTAATTGTGGTGTTGGTGAGTTGTCAGCCCAACGCTAATTACTGCCGCCCGGAGGGTAATTACTCTCTCGGCACTCACAGCCGCCGCAACAGTCTCGGCATTTACTATGTCACCAAACTGCACCCTCTGTCATTAACAAGTCATTCCCCCCAACTGCACGGAGAACGATCCGCACCCCTGTAAACCACCGAGGGTATGCGCTCCTGACCTGTCGTATCATCATGTCAGAACCTTGGTCGCTAAATAGCAGAAGCGCAAAAAAAATTAAAATTTTGGATCACAATTGGAGCCAAAAGAAACATCTCGCTGATCACAGCGAATCAAATGAATCATGGGTCACTGCGTGACGGAGGGCAATGATAAATGTACTGCCCGTGGCCCCGAGCGTCAGCGATGGCAAACAATCGCTTCCTTGTCACAGACAATCAGATCCTGAGCTCGCCGTCCGTCATATTAACTGAGTTTATTGTGCAACCAAAGCGGATCGTAATCCCTTCAAAAGTGGGCACATTTTAGTTCATGCGCTTTTATTTTTTGTTTTTTTTCTTCCCCTTCAACCAAAAGCCCAAACTTTATTTTATATTATTTTAACTTACTTTATTTTATTTTTTTTAGTTTTTTTTTCCAAATTATGAGAGTTTTCTTTTTTCTTTTTGTGGGACGGATTGTTGTTTTGAATAACGTCATTCATTTTTCCATGTATTTAACAGAAAATCGGGGGAAAAAAGTACTTTTTTCGCTTTAACTTTTGTGGCGTTCAATTAACTGACAGCATAATTCTCCAGGTCAATACGATAACGACAATACAAAATTTATATAATATAAACATTTATATAATACTGAGATGGTTTAGTGAATCCTGCATTGAGCAGGGGGTTAAACACGATGACCCTAGAGGTCCCTTCTAACTCTAACATTCTAGAATTCTATGATCCTAACGTTCTATGATTCTAACATTCTTCTGATTCTATGATTCTTTGATTCTAACATTCTATGATTCTGACAATCAATGATTCTATGATTCTAACGTTCTATGATTCTATGATTCTAACGTTCTATGATTCTAACGTTCTATTATTCTAGCATTCTATGATTCTAACATTCTATGATTCTAACGTTCTATGATTCTATGATTCTAACATCCTATAATTCTATGATTCTAACGTTCTATGATTCTATGATTCTAACGTTCTATGATTCTAACATTCTATGATTCTAACGTTCTATGATTCTATGATTCTAACGTTCTATTATTCTAACATCCTATAATTCTATGATCCTAACGTTCTATGATTCTATGATTCTAACGTTCTATGATTCTAATGTTCTATGATTCTAACATTCTATGATTCTAATGTTCTATGATTCTATGATTCTGACATTCAATGATTCTATGACTCTAACATTCTATGATTCTATGATTCTGACATTCAATGATTCTATGATTCTACCATTCTATGATTCTATGATTCTATGATTCTAACATTCTATGATTCTACCATTGTATGATTCTATGATTCTGACATTCTATGATTCTAACATTCTATGATTCTATGATTCTAACATTCTATGATTCTGATTTTCTATGATTCTATGATTCTAACATTCTATGATTCTAACATTCTATGATTCTATGATTCTGACATTCTATGATTCTAACATTCTATGATTCTGACTTTCTATGATTCTTTGATTCTACGATTCTGTGATTTTCTTCAGGGGAATACAAAGATGAACCTTTTAGCACCCTGCTATCACGTCATGGTGGTTGGGCACGATGTGCTCGTGAACACATAACAGAACTAGTGATGAGCGAGCGTGCTCGAGTCCCCACCCCAGATGTTTCACGACTGTTAACCTGTAAACATATGGGAATTGTTAAAGACAAAAAAAATGGAGTGCCGACTTCATATGTATAATCAATTACCATTACTTTATAAATTATACAAAAATTTACTACTAACATAGAAACTGGTCTAAAACAAGGTGAACAAAAAAAAGATGCAGGATCACCTTGGGAATAAGAATTATGGGCAAAAAGAGTCATCAGTTACAATGCACAGACCAACGTTTTGAGTTTATCATAGGAAGAGGAAAGTAATTCAGTCTGAAAAATGGCCCAACACACCACTCCTATGAATCCCATAGATGAATATGTTAGTCAAGGAGACACCAGGAAAGTGAATGTGCAACAATCATGGCTCACTAATCATATGAATCCCCTAATGTTATCA